>NC_045597.1:49935000-50238030 GCF_009762305.2 Zalophus californianus
CTTTTGAAAGTCCCCACTCATTCTTGAACTAATTCCAATAAATAACAATAAAATACCTCTCCTAAACTCTCCAGACTGTACTAAATTATCACAGTTTTCTCAAATCATTTCAGCAAAATCCCTTTGACAGAAATTATCATGCTAAATTTTAACTGTTTATATGATTACAAGCATGTTTATGTTATATGTGTGTGTATATATATGTATATATATACATATTTTTTTGATCAGCATGTCTCTCTCTATATATATAAACTGCAGTAGGCTTCAGGGTTCAAGTAAATCTGGAAAATCTGTGCTAAAAGTTTCCTCAATGTTCAACAAATAAAACTCCTATTAAATCCCTATTTGACTCTGCCATAACTAACTTTCAGCTGAAGAGGATGTGACCTTGCTATTGGGGAAAAAGTAAGTGTAAGTAAAAATTTTAAGAGAGTAACTTAAATTAATTCAATTTGTCTCGTCCATATATCTATCACAGTGTAAAATGATACATTTTATAAAAATTACTGAACCACTGGCAGAGACCTTTGAGATATTAGGAAGAAAGTTAATCATGGTCAATTATTAGAAATGTATCAGTGTATCAAATTTTAAGATGGAACCTGAGTCATTACTCATTTATTGGGTACTTTCTATGTTCTAGTCTGTGCACTAGTAATTTATATTATAAAGTTGAAATAAATAAATATAATAGCTGATTTTAACCTAATGTATCAATACATCATATATATATATATATACAAACTATAATTTACGTTACAAAGGAAAAAATCATATTTATTGAGAAAATTTAACAAAGAGATATGCTTGACTGGACATTCAGGAATTTTTTTTAAAAAAAGTGATATTTAGTATAAATATCACATTTGGTATAAAGGTATAGTCTCATATATCTAATATTATTTCTGAACATAATTGTAGAATGAATGATTCAAGTGAGAGCTTATAAATAACTAGATGAGGATACATTGATTATTAAATTATAAAACATTTACCTTATTATATGTCAAGATGACCTAATTTTTACTTATTGGTGGTGTTAGTATCTCAAAGAAATATGATACATTTTGAGAATCTGGAACTTAAAAGAAATAATATAACATGTTGCTTCATGTCAGTGAAATACTATGATCTAGATACCAAAATGATCAAGTGGATTAGTAATTTGATTAATAATATAATAATATCAGTTTAGAGCCATGGGTGGCAATCCATAATTGGATTGTGAAAGTGTTTTGATAGAGATGGTATATTTCTTCTATATATATTCCTTCTCTATATATTTCTTCTCTATATATTTCTTTTATGAAACCTCCATAGTGGGAATATACTTCTCTCCATGATGTTGGATTTAGCTACATGGGTAACTCTAAATTTTAGGTTCACCCATATGACTTTTGATTAACGGTTAACAGATATAAAACAAGCAGAAGCATGAAACATGCTTCATGCAATTGTGCTTGCCTTTTATGTTTCTGACATTGCTAAGAGAAGTATATGCCTAGATCATTCCACTTTTCCAACCTAGCATATATTTTTGTTTTTTCCTTTGTTATAAGTAGAACATGCCTAGTTTAGCTCACTGATCTGAAAAGGGTCAGAGACATATGGAGCAGACTAGACCCAATATAGACTTTGAAGTCAAGCCCAGCTAAGCCCAAGCTAAATCAACAGTATCCTAGGTGATCCATGGATATATGAGCAGGAATAAGTGAAATTTGAGGGTGTTTTGTCATACAGAGCTGGCTAGCAAATAGTGTGAGCAAAAGCCAGTAATTTACATAAAATGAAATAGAATAAAACAAAATAGAACAGAAAATATTATAGTGGTTAATTCATAATAAAAACACATTTAATTATTAAACTTAATTGAATTTAGGTGTACATAAATATTTAAATATTCCCATATATTCTGGGTCATAAATATAAAATGCAGTTTTCATCGTGTTTCATGATTTTTTAAAAAATGAAAATTGCTAGCCTGAATGAGAGTCTTGAAGTGTGCCACAGTACCCAGTTATCAACCCTGCATGTTCAACATTTTAGCAACTCAAGTAAGATATAAAATAAATGCTCATCATATTTGTAAATCACTGAAACCTGGTGGGAGGAATAATAAATAGTTTAAATAAAAGATTCAGAATTCCAAAAAAGTCTTATTAGATCCCCATGTAAGAAAGATTTAGTTAATGGTAAACTAAATATAGGTCAATAATGCAATATGACCAATAAAAAAACCCAATTGTATCACACAACGAATCATTAGAAATACATATCAGAGATGAAGAACAGAATGGTTTAATTCTACTCTTTTTGAAGGTGAACTATAGTTCACATACTATGTTCAAGGACATGCTAAGTTTAGGACACCAAAATGTGTGTATTGCTTTGAAAATCTCTACCTAACTCTAAAAGAGAATTTAGTTGCATGTATGTTTAGTGAATTGGCTTTAAACCGGATGATATGAAAAATGTCATGAATAACTAGAAAAGTTTTGCTTATAGTAGTAGAAACTCACTGGGGCAAGTGAATAAAGATAGCTTTCATATGGAAGGTGAATAAGACTTCTTTTCTGTGGCAAAAGGGTAGCATGCTATAGCTTGTGTAGCACAAAGTTTAATTCTGTGGAATGATAAGAGATAAGTTTAATGGAGTGTTAAATCAAAACAGAAACATATTAGTGGGGAATCATCAACATTTATTCATTTTGCGAGAGAAGCCTTTTTTGGGTTGATGCGATTTCAGAAGTTATTTTAATTATAGATCCAAGAGAAATACAAAACTGTAGGACAGGTGGAATAAGGAAAACAAAAAGGAAAGTGTGGTAAAGACAGGGTGTTGACTTGAAGAGAAATAACTCTAGATTAACTAGAAAATGAAGCAAAGCCTTTGGGAAGTAAAGATAAATACCCCTCAGAGAAGGTTGGTGAAGAGAACAAAAGTCTTGAACTGGAAGAAATGATAAGATCCTCTATGGAGAAGCAGCAAGACTATCCACACTGAATGATGGATTGACTCGGGCAGAACTAGGTGCATGGTAGCTGATAAAAAATTTGCAATAGTTCAGAACACCAAAAGCCTTTTAAAAATTCAGAGTATTTGCTTATTTAATTTTTCAAATACTCATTGTGAACATATACATTCCTAAATGTGAATTCAATATTTAGAAATGTGTTAAGGGTTAATGTTTATGATGTTTGGCATTTTAGGACATTTGCCAGTGACCTTGTATGACTACTTAATGAAGAGATCATAAATTTAAAATGACAAAAGATTAATTTTGTTAATTTATTTGTTCATTTATCTTGAACAAGGACTGTTTGCCTTGCTGAAAACTTTTGAGGAATATGAGACATATTCCTTGTAACAGTCCCCCCACCCCCCCTTAATGTTCATCTACATTCCTGGCTACTAAGCATCCTGGAGTTAGAGTGGGCCTTGGAGATCATTTAGTGTAACTACCTTCAAAAGTCAGAACACTACTCATACTCATTCGTGTTCATCCATCCTGTGCTTGAATACTGTCATTGACTCAGTTGAAATTAGTACCAACTGTTACATAGTTATATTGATGCAAATGATTCCTTCATTTTATAAATAACTATCATTTAAAACCAACTCACATATTTTTTTACTAAACCAATCTGCCAATTCTCTAAAATGTATCCCAAGAGGGAAAAATAAAATGAATATATGCTTCTAATAATTGAAACTTTCAATTTAGAGTTTTCTTACTTGCATTCTGAATGTATTTTGCTCCCAAAGAGAGTTTCTCCATTCTATCCCCTGGTAGCAAGACTCACTTTCTCAGACCAGTGGTCCTTAATCTTTTTAATGTTTTTGAACCAATATAAAGTTAATTACATAATTTGAAAAATGTTGAAAGCTATGTACCTTTATCTCAGGAAAAAATGGCCATAAGATTAAGATTTGCATGTACTAGCAAGTAGGATGGCAAGTTAACTGAATCCATTTGAGAACGTGGAGTTAAGAATTCCTGCTTTGGACGTACATGGAATTAAAATCTTCCCACTGGACGAGTGTTGAGAGAAAAATTGATCTCCCTGTTTACTAGACCATTTCCAACTTCTCACTTTAGGTCATCCCTTGGTTCCTATGATTTTACATTTTCAAGATGGTTATGGTCCTTATCAGTATGAACATTTGAGAAAGAACAATGTTATTATGTATTCCTTTGTAACTTTGTCTTAAACTTATTCATGCAAGAAAGCTTTTCTCTTGTTCCTAATATGGAAATTTGAAAATTCGAGGTGGGGCAGACATAAGGCAGAAGTGAACTATTAACCAGATAGAAATACAGGAATTATCTTGGTTTCTGGTCAAAAATTACAAAACTGATCATAGAGCTAAGTAAAAGTTTTTTGCTGTTCAAGGAAAAATGTAAAGAACAATGAGTGAAATTTTGATAATGGAAAAATATACTTTTATTTTAAAAAACAACTAACTATTGGGGCACCTGGGTGGCCCAGTCAGTTAAGTGTCTGCCTTCAGCTCAGGTCATGATCCCAGGGTCATGGGATTGAGACCCGCATCAGGCTCCCTGCTCAGCAGGGAATCTGCTTCTCCCTTCCCCTCTGCCCCTTTCACTCCACTTGTGCTTGCTCTCTCTCTCTCACTCTATCTCAAGTAAATAAATAAAATCTTAAAAAAATAAAAAAATAAAAAACAACTAATTATAATATGTGTCTTTTATTTTTTATATGTTAATGTGTGTTTATTTATTTATTTTTATTATGTTCAATTATATGTGTCTTTTAAAGTGATAGTCATCAACCACCTATTGTCTTCTTTTTCCTTTGCACAAATGGTGGGGAAAGAGTCAGAACTGGAGTGTATCTCCCATTGCTTAGGGAACACACAATAAGCTGTTATTTTGTTTTGATTTTTTTTACTTTTGATATGCAAATAGAATCCCAAATACAGAAAATTGGTGGTGAAAGTTGATTTTTTTTTTTCTGTTCAAGATGGGAATGTTTTATTTTAATTTTCATTATCTTGTTTTGTTTTTGGAACCCTGGTAGGTAGAGATAAAATAAAAGAGGGAAAAAAAGAGAAAATTTAGTAACATAGAGCACAAGTAAAACTAAATTGCTTATTGGTTGCTAATTTATGATATAAATAGCACTTTATAAGACCAAGGGCCAAATGGTGGAGTAATTTATCTGAATTAACAAGATGTACAGAGAAAGTAACAATTGCAGGAGCGTGATGAGGCTGAGAAGGACACCTGGAAGTTGGAAACCAAAATGACCATGAGAAAGTCAACACTGGGAAGGATATAGAAAGCTTAGAAAGAACAGGAATAGAGGATCTGTACTAACAACTGGGTTATAGTTCATAAAAATGTATATATGATATTAATTAATTCATCATAATTATCCTATGTTCTGAAATCATTCAAATAAATTATTACAGTTTTCTAAAATAACAAAAATTCAGCATCCTTACTGAAATATTAATCTACCTGTCATGAAAGTTTGTCTATAAGAATAAGGCAACAATTATAAAAACAGGTTATTCTTTAAACTCTACCAAGAAACAAAGAAACATCATTCAGAGAACTATTTTATTCAGTTCACAGCATCAAAGGTAATAACTAGCATTCTGATTTATATCCAAAGGGGAAAAAATAAATGAAAGTTCCTGTCTATTATCTATCATCTATCTATATCTATCTATCTATCATCTATCTATCTAAATATGTTTCTTTTTTTATTTGAGAGAGAGAGAGGGAGCACGAATTGAAACTTTCAATTCGGGTGAGGGGCAGAGGGAGAGGTGGACTCCCTGCTGAGCAGGGCACCCCATGCGGGGCTCGATCCAGGGACTCCGAGATCATGACCTGAGCCAAAGACAGATGCTTAACCAACTGAGTCACCCAGGCACCCCTAAATATGTATCTTAAAATATGTAAAATCAATCCCTCTACTCTTAGGAATTTTCTGGAAAGGTCTCATATGTAACAAACTTTTTATCTGGGACTGAAAAAAAATAGACACTTTTATGCATATATTTAAAAAAATATTTTGTTTTTCAGATACATTATATGTTCCTCTTATAAAGAGCATTATTTCTAATCATTATAGCACAGCCATAATACGTTTAGATTTTTTTTCTGAAGCGAATAATATTTTTGGTTAAATTTCCTTTTTAGTAAATAAAATTGGTGACAGAAAAAAGAACATGTTTATAAAGCAAAATGTGTTTTTTGGCAAGAAATAATTTGTGGGAAGCTCTGGACATAAAAAGATTAAGAGATGAAAAATGGACATTCTAGTGTAGATAATTGCAGTTACAAAAGTTCTGAGAAGTCATGAAGGGAGATGGATAGTTCTAAAGGGTCATTTAGGACCTTGTAGGACAAAGTAAGGCATTCGTTTATATCTTTATCTATATTGGAAATATGTTAGACACTTTAAAGTAGAAAGACATAATGCATTTGAAAAAATAATTTTCTGAAGGAAGACAAGGGTGGAAAGATTAAGACAAGTTATATTACAATGTGTACATTATAATGTGATGTATAATGTATTAATATTAAATATTAATGTCCAACAGTCAGTACTTGGACAACTGGATATTGACACACTGCAGAATGAAGGTGGACTTCGAACATATACCATACACAAAAATTAACTCTAAAAGAATCATATAACTAAAAGTGTAAGTGCTAAAAACTATAAAGCTTTTACAGGAAAATATAGGAATAAAGCTTCATGACCTTGGATTAGTTAAGATGCCAAAAGCAAAAGTGAAGAAAACAAAGGCAGAGAGAAAGCTAATTGGATTTAAAATCTTAAAAAGTCATTTTTGGCTCCCAGAACACCATCAAAACAATAAAAAGGCTATCCAAAGAATGAGGGAAAATGTTTGCAAATCATATATATGGTAAGGGATTTATATCCATTATATAAAAATAATTCTTACAATTCAACAATAAAAAGACAAATAACTCAATTTAGAAAATAGCCAATGGATATAAATAGACGTTTCTTCAAAGAAGGTATACAAATGGTCAATAAGCATATGGAAATTTGGTCAACATCATTAGTCATTAGAAAAATGGAAAGCAATGCCCAAATGAAATACCACTATGCACCCAGAAACATGACTAAAATTGACTATAACAAGTGTTGGAGAGAATGTAGAAAAACTGGAACCCTTATATGTTGCTGATAGAATCATAAAGTAGTGCAACTGCTTTGGAAAACAATTTGGTAGTTCCTCAAAATGTTAAATATGCAATTATCATATGATCTAGCAATTCTACTCCTAGGTATATACCCAAGAGAAATAAAAACATATGTCTACACCAATGTTCACTATAAAAATTAAACATCACGTATATCAAAAGCAAGGTGAAATCCTACAATTAACCAACATCAAACATTTCACGACCACTGATTCCATCCATAAACATTGCTGTGATTACATATATGTATCATGCCACGTGCTCACCATCAAATAAAACGTTTACTATTCATAACCTAACTAATAATAAATACAACAAAGTGAAAACATTTGTAATAATAAAGAGATGAAAAACCTAAGAGATGGATACTCCTAGAGATACTTTACCATTCTTCAGAATTTGGCCTTAATAGCTGTTTAAACTGCATTTTCTTTGAAATGCAAAGTTAATCCATGTAAAACTCAAAGAGTTCAGCATAAGACTGGCTTGTACTTCTGAACAAGTTTTTAAATGTGTAGACCTCTGGGGATGTGTATGCATGCATGCTGATCTAATTGTGCATGTTAGCGATGTACTCTACAAGATAGTTATAATTTATACAGTGTGTGCTCAGAATGGCATTTGCAAATGGTTAGAACTTTAATAAAAAAATATGTATATTTTAACTCAGCCATATTGTCTTCAACAAAATATAACTTAAGTATTATAATTGTTGTTCTGTTCTTATTTTTATAAGAGTATTTTAATAGTAGGAATTACAATATTTTCTTTCAATCTGTTTCTCCATCTGTGTTTAAATGGCCTTCTTTGTACAGTATGTAGGGATCTTGGCAGAGAAAAGAATGAACAGCAAAAATACTTCTTTATTAGTTTACCTACCACAAAGCCTTAAAGGGCTCTGAAACAATGGTTGGATGAGGTTGACAGCCAGGAGAGCAAGATGGAATTTGCATCTATTTCTAAATAACATATTTTGGATATACTTCCACTAGAAGTATATCAGAACAATCAATTAAGAGAAGAAGCTAGGAGACAGATACTCTCATCAATACTAGACAGACTTTTGAAGGGGTGATTACATATGTATGGAGTTTTTATTCTTTCTTTTTCTGTCATAAATATAAAATTTATTTGAAGATTCATGCAGTTTTAAAAGGCCATTAGGAACACAATCACTATATTTTTTTTTCCCTTTTTGGCCAAGTGATAAAGGCAATATTTGGAATCAGACAGTCTCCACTTTGACAGACCATAGGCCCACTTTCTGAAATGAAGTAACCTAAAAGGGTAAGATGTGAAATATCTCCCAGGGTTTCCATATTCAGACAGTAGGAATCGTCTTTTCAAGATATGTCAACTGAATTGTAGATCCCATACTCACCTACAAAAATAATAACAATTTTTTCTTGTACCATGAAAAATACATTACAAATAAGACTTCCAATATATACCGTGGCCATCTATGATATAGTATTCCCAATTTTTAATTCTTTATTTTAGCTTTGGCATTATCGACAGTAAGTACTTTGTTTCAAGGTGATAATATTTTCCTTCATCCTCAAAGCCATGCACATACACCTACCTGCACACAGACATACAGAATTATATACACCTACACACATATACAAGCACAAACATGTACAAACACACATCTAGAAACACACACGTACACAGGCACCACTCTTGCACTCATATCTTGGATTTTAAATGGAGACTACTATAAAATCAATAGAACAATTTATTCTTTCAGGACCTTGACTTTTGAGTAGATGTTCCTTGGTTTCAAGTCCAGCATTTGCTCTCTTACTAGCTTATTTCCACAAATGGAGTCTCAACGTACCTTAGCTTTTTCCAGCTTCAAGAGTAGTAAAACAAATAAATATTTATCTAATATGGACTTGGGTTTATGCCTTGATTATACTCCTCCTCCTCTGTGCCTAGCCAAATCCTAGCCACCATTCAGAAGCAGCTCAAGTTTGACTCCTCTGAATCCTGCTCTCGTGTCCATCCGGGATGCTGCCAATGGATCGCACGACACAGTCTGTCATAGCTTACGATAATATGATTTTCTAAGAATTTCATGTTTATTAAAATTTTCTTCAAAAGATAATTGATTACTACTTCCAATTTATCCATTGCCCTGGCACAGGTCTAGGTATGTGCTAGGAACTCAATACCAGACAAACAGAGTCCATTATTTCAGAAGTCAAGCTTCCAAATTTGCTGATATGAAGTTTAATACAGATACCAACAGTTAGTGAACAGAATCTAGTAACTTGAATATTATAAATTTGAAAGTAAAGGATGACTTTATAACTATATGTATATGGATATATTTATAGTTACATACATACATATGTATGTAGAAAAAGCTACTGATGACTTCAAAAAATATTGGAAAACATTTTAATCATCAAACGTCTGTTATGGTTGGTCAAAACAAAGAATTTCACAAGTAATTTTAATTTTTTTGTGAAGGATTATGTTGTTTAATTCAATTAATTTATGCTTCCTTGCTTTAAAAAAAAGTAAGGAATAGAAAGCTACCACCACAATATTTATCTCAGTAAACTTAAGGATTTAAATTCTGATGTTAGATATATCATTTGGTTCAGTATCTAGATCACTGTTAAATGTTGACAATTTTTAGATATTTTACTGGACTGGTTGGAATTTTAAAGTAAAGCTTTCAAAATATTTTGCTTTTATTTCTTTAAGTCCCTTTTTTGTTTTGAAAATAAAACATAAAGCTAAATGTTCCATCTCTTTTTAATTATTAGGTGAATGTAGATACTGCATTCAGTGTTTTTAAATTCCGATAAACTACCTAACATTTAGGGAAAAATGAATTAACAGTGAAATTATTTGTTTTTAGGTAGAGCAAAATAAATTTTTTTGTAAAGTCCTGATGAATGATGTATTTATTACTAAAGACAAGCTTTCCTAGATACTACCCTAAAGTAGTGAATTGTTGCTTTACATTTTTTCCATCACTGAAAACAAAATAAAACAGAATTCAGTGCTTTTATTTCAGAGGTTTTTAGTATACTTGTTCACACATTGTAAAACTTTTCTATGGATATAGCAAGTCTTCCATTCATTTTCATTGTTTGATTTATTTCACTTTATCTAAAAAGTCAGTAATCTTTATGAAAATATTTTATAAAAATCAGAAATGGAAATCCATATATTATATTGAAAATATAGGTGTTGGTTCATTATTAACGTCTTTAATATAGACTTAAATACATAATAGTTATAATTTTTCCAATATGTCACTATTGAAGATGATGCACAAAACCATATTTCTCTGTTATTTCTTTGTCTATGTGTGTAGTTAGGCCATCATTCGCTCTCTCTCTTTTTTTAAGATTTATTTTATTTATTTGAGAGAGAGAGCATGAGTGGAAGGGGCAGAGGGAGGGGGAGAGAGAAGCTCTCTCCGGATGAGCATGGAGCCCCACACGGGTCTTGAAACCAAGAATTGGACCCTTAACCAACTGCTCCACCCAAGCACCCCCATCATTCACTTTTGAAAATGAAAACAAAAAACAAACCCTGAATCATATAGATAGTATTTTATAATCTTTTATGTTCCTTCTCACTTGATGACTCATTTTGAATTTGGAAATCTAAGAAATAAACTGCTAATTTCCTCTGGGCTATGATGGTATGCTTTATTAGAGCTATGTTTTAATTATTTACGCTATTAGAGAACATGGTGGAACATAGGCAATATGTTTTGACAATTTTGTTCTTGGAAGAAAATAGTAACAAAATACCTCCTCACAACACACCTTAGCTATTAAATCTTGGCTATAGAACTAGGTCAGGGAATTAAAAGTCATAGGTTAGTACAATCTTACCAGTTCACTTTGACTTTGTTTTCCCTTAAACATTTTTCATGAGATTTAAGGATATAATCTAACAAGAAGTCAGGAGTCTGGAGATTTTTACAGTGTGTAAAAGTGCTGGATTTCCAGTATAAATCATTCTGCCACAGAGAATTCTAGATCCATGTTGGGGTCCCTGCTCAGCGGAGAACCTACTTCTCCCTCTCCCTCTCCTTCTGCCTGCCACTATCCCTGATTGTGCTTGCTCTCTCTCGGTCAGATAAATAAATAAAATCTTAAAAAAAAGAAGAATGAAAGAAATTCCCATAGCCTTCATGAGGAGGACCATAATTCTCCCATGAGCTTATTCCTTGTGGTTTCACAAGACCCTATGCCATTGTCCTTGAGCTGCCTTAGTTCCCTCCTGGAGAACCACACTTATCAGCCCAGGTCAGTGCACATTCTCTGTTCCATCTTTCTTCTTTAGATGCTGTATAACTATCGTTTGTTTATCCACTATTTTAAACCATATTTTAAACCAAAGTATCTTTTCCAGGATGCTTGTCATTCTGTCTCTTTCTCCTGAAAGACTTTTCTAAGTATCCATTATCAGTCAGTAAGTCTTTTTTCTCAGAATGTCTCCATTCATTAAAGGCAAATGTGTTTTTTATGGGACACCTAGACCTGTGCCAATTTTATCCAAATCACGATTAGAGCATTTTGACCAATGTTGGTTTATTCAACAAATATGCTGCTGTCAAGGAGTGCTTATTGAGTATATTTGGAGTATAAATTCTGTACCACAAAAGTGCCATTTAAATTTTGAACTTCCCTTAGAGGGACTCTGTACTAGCTTGCCTACATTGTTTAGGGAAGTGCAGATTGATGGTTCCTCCTGGTTTATCTAGTTACACAGCTGGTTTTAGCTACATGACCAGTTGGATATAAGAGACTCTTCAGTAAATTTGTGCCAGGGTGCCTACTTGCCTGAAACTGAGATATGTCTCACTGATCTAGGAGGTTCAAAATCCAAGAACAAAGAGCATCCAGTGTGGCTGAGAAAGGACTCTGGTGGGCAGTGCTTGGCAGTTTGTTGGTCTGTGTGATTGCCTGCTCTATCTTTCCTCTGCTGTGCTATATATATATCCTTTATAGGTATTAAAGGCTTGCAAATGTAACACATGTGTCCTTTCAATTATTGTACACTGAGTAAATGATGGAAAATTCTGAGAAGTAACTGGTTTTAGGCATAGCTCAATCCAAGAACTTAAATGTCTCTCGATTTTTCAAGTTTTGAGGCAATCTCAGAATTTTATTTTTTCAATCTCCTCATCCTTATCCTATCCAAAAAAGATTGGGATGATGCTGATTCCCAGGATAGTGGTATACGGTAGTAGACATCCACATATATACTTGAGCTTGGAAATGCCGAAGAGCTTCCCATAGGTACCCTCAGTAATCACTGTGACCTTGTCTGGATCATCTTTTCTCTCCAATGGTGGCATGTATGAATTATTATATTCACTGTCCCAACTGGTCTTGAGAGTCTGTCCCAAAGTAAAAGAAAATCTTTATTCTAGAAATAAGGGGGAAGATGTGCTTGGCAGGAAAAATAGAAAAAAAATAGAAAAATGCATTTCTGCTACAACATTCAAATAAAAAGGTCAGGTAGAGAATGAGATATAAGGGTTTAGAACTATCAGTGGTAAATATATAAGCCAATCATGTCATACATAAACTGATATTGATTTCCATTTGCTGATTGTTCTTTCCCTTTATTGTTTTTTTTTAAGTTTTTATTTAAATTTCAGTTAGTTAACATACAGTGTTATATTAGTTTCAGGTGTAAAATATAGTGATTTAACACTTCAATACAACACCGGGTGCTCATCACAACAAATACACTCCTTAATCCCATCACCTGTTTAACCCATCCCCCCACCCCCCTCCCATCTGGTAACCATCAGTTTGTTCTCTATAGTTAAGAGTCTGTTTCTTGGTTTCTCTCTTTCTCTCTTTTCATCCCTTTGCTTGTTTGTTTTGTTTCTTAAATTCCATTTTTATCCTTACCTTGAATCCACAATAGCATGGTCTACAGGAGTTAGGATATATGACATCATGACAAGTATAGCACAAAATAGCTATCTGGGGATGTCTCACAGCAGATCATCACCTAATTAATAATCACATAGTGGCCTGTAATTTTGTTGATGAACAAAATCTTTTGCCTGTATTTGGGAGGCAACAATTCTATAATGTGTAAAATGAGGACCAAAAGAAGAAGCAACACTAGAATCATTCGAAGTGTTCATAATGTCATTGAGATACATCACATAAATAACTCCAGGTTAAGAGACTGTGGACCTTATTTGCTTTGGTTTATAATAACTGCAAAGAATAAGTTTGAAGAGAAACAATGAAATGTGTTGAAAATTGGCAATGTTAGATTAATTTTTGTGGGTAAATTCATAAGATGCAAAAAAGATCAGTGAATAATTTATTGCAAAATATTACATCGATGATATACAGAAAGAGAAAAATTAGAATTTCATTTCTCCTCTCTAAACTAGTGGCGCAATCGTTGTGTTTAAGGGAGGAAGTAGACTACAAACACAATGTCATGGCACTGTGTCCTCAAGGGAGGAAGTAGACTACAAACACTAAAATTGTGATCGATTCAAGTAAATCTTGATTATTATGTAAAATATATTTGGCCAGTGGAAATTAAAATTATTAAGGACTGTAATTAGATCAATCCAAATTATTTCTTTTCTATATGTTCATTTATATGTATATATATGTGTATGTACATGTATATAGGTATATACCTATTGGATACAGGTTTATTAAAAACACAGACAGAATTTTCTTAAGTGCTTCTTACAGCCACTAGGACCCATAATGGACATTTTCCTCAAATAAAGGGAGATTTCTACAGGTGAAGACCCTCAGCCTTACCAGAATTTGCAAATACACCGTATCATCACATGAAGTGCAAAGTGTTGTTAGCTTTTCTCCTTTTTGTGTTATTCACTTATTGGTTCCATGTCCTTCAGTAATCACTTCTCTTCTTTCTGCTTATCACTACTTTTCATCTAGATTTTCTATTCTAGGTAAGACTGTAAGGTCAGCAGGAAAACAGATCCATAAAACCAACAACAGCTGATCTGGCCAATCCAGGAAGTAATTATATAGAAAACAAATGCAGGTAGTTTGATATGGGTTTACATCATTTGTAACTAAGAGTCCTCCCAGATAGAAATGTTCACTAAGCTTATTAAGTATATCATGTCAAAATCAAAATCTGAGTTGTCTCTACAAATTTCTTCCTTTCTCAGTTTCCCTCATCTCGGTAAATGGTATTATCCCCTAATTAGTTCATCAAGCCAAAATCTTATGAATCCTTTTTGAGTCCTATTTTTTTTCAGGAACCACACCAAATATATTAGTAAAGCTCCTCAGTTCAGCGTACAAATATAACTAAAGTTCATGAACTTCTCTTGTTCTCTACTGCCTAATGTAGTCTAAGCCATTTGTGTTTTTGGAATTCAATGTCAATTAGATCATATCATTATAATGCTTTAAGTTCTTCCATGTGTCCTAATTATTCTAAGAATGAAATCCTAACTCTTTAACAGGTTTCACAGGCCTTGCTTAATCTGGCTTCCACTTACCACCTTGTCTTATTTCAAACTGTTTTCCCTTTTTCATGGTGAATTCCATTTATTCTGGCCACATTTTTTGCCACTTAGCTCTTGATATTATCTCTTTCTGGAACTCTTTTCACAAGCTATGCCCAATTGTAACATGCAAAGAGAAGCACAATTCTATTTTCTTCTTCACCCTTTATTTTCTTTATCAAACTTGTCACAAACAAATTATCTTATTTCTCTATGTGTTGTCTGTTATCTGTGATTTTTTTTTCACTCTAACGTCAGTCTCATGAGGTCAGGCTCATATGGTTTGTCCACTGTTGTATCTTCATTCCTATCTCAATATCTAGGTACCTAGCCTTATAATAACTTTCTATAGATAGGTAGATAGACCATTACACACACACACACACACACACACACACACACACACACACACACAGATGATGATAGATTGATAAATAGACCTCTGTGTCTGTGTGTGAGAGATGCTTAAAATTATATACATATAATTTTTCAAACCTCTTCTAGCATCCTTAAAACATCCTACACATTTCTGTTATTTCTTTCCATTCTCTGATGACCTTGGAGACTACTTGCTTTAGATGACATTCCTACAACATGGAGGAAGCTCACCCACTCAAAAATCAATCTACATATAGTCAATAAATAACCTTTTATAGGGTTAAGTCACTGAAAATTTGTGGTTGATTGTTATAAGCCCAAATTTTAGTCTAACCATATTAATAGAGAGTACCCAATCCACTATACATCTTATTGACGTTACACATTCTGATCATCCCACTCAGGAAGTGACAAGTTTGTTTGATATTTCTTAGTCTTCCACTTAACATTCATATTCAAATGATTAGCTTAAACTCTTGTTCCTTTAGAAAGCCTACTTCAGTGGCTAAGTGAGTTAAGCATCCAACTCTTGATTTCAGCTCAATGTTGTAAAGCAACAGAACTTATTCATCTTACGTAACTGAAACTTTATATCCAAGATTCAAGTATATATATAAAGATAGGTCAAAATTAGAACAACAGAAAATGATGCATAATTCTGTCATCATGAAAAGGATGCTCAGAGTCCCTCTTCCAAGCTCACTGATTTGGGGCAAAATTTGGTTCTTTGCAGTTGTAGCATTAAAATTCTGATTT
This sequence comes from Zalophus californianus, assembly GCF_009762305.2. Taxonomy (NCBI): domain Eukaryota; kingdom Metazoa; phylum Chordata; class Mammalia; order Carnivora; family Otariidae; genus Zalophus; species Zalophus californianus. The sequence goes on from NC_045597.1 coordinate 49,950,865, forward strand.
TCATGCTGTCTGCTGGTCAAGTACTGCTCTTATTCCTAGAGCTGCCCTAGGGTCCTTTCCATATATGCTCTCCATAGGCACTTAGTTCACAACATGGTTGTTTGCTTTTTCAAGACCATCAAGAGAATATAATTTTCTCTTTCCCTCCCTCTCTGTTTCTCTCTCTCTCATTCTTACATCTGTCTCTGACTTTTCAGTCCTCTTTTAAAGTGCTCTCACTAGACTACCTGTTTAAGTCAGGTACATCCTGAAGTCTGTTGTGATTACCTTAAGGTGGACTGATTCAGAACTTTACCCACGTTCAGAAAAATCTCTTCATTTTTGCCAAGTAACATAACCTAATCATGGGAATGATATGCCATCATATTCTTCCTCAAATGGAGAGGATTATATGGGATGTGTACATCAAAGGTCAAGAATCATGGAGTCATCTTGGAATTATGCCTACCACAATTATTATTTCTATCTTATGGTCCTGAATATGGTCCCGAATAAGGTTTGTTTTTTTTTTTCTCCTTTCTCTATATATGCCTCCTTTGTATTTACTAAATCTTAGACTTCTTTTGGATAAGGCTGGATGTGAGTGAAATATCATTAGCAACCAATGTCAGATTTAAAACAAGAAAGTGCCTAAAGTTTTGTAAGTGTGTTAGGGAAAAGAATGTGAAGATTGTAAATAAAACAGCAAATTCTACTAAAATATTTTAATGTTCCTTAAGGTTATAATAATGCTTACTAGCCTCAACCACTTTGGCCTTATGTGTTATTGAAGAATGTTGTCTAGATTAGCAAGTACAAAATTTTCAAGATTATTCTTATACCAGACAGATTAAAGATAAGGAGAGAGACAAATTCCAGTCTTCCTATTCTCTACTTCTATTTCTGGGACAACACATTTCTACTTCTGAATATTCTCCCTTCAGGAATACTGTGTCATATGCCAAAGACAGTGATAATGACCTTGGATTTCAGCTCTTCTGTATTCCTCAGCTCCTTTGTAACATGTGTGTGTAGAATAGGGGAGAGTAGGGGACTTGGAGAAGAATGCTCAGAGTAGTTGGGGTCTCTTGCATCTTCTGCACAGAATGAATATAATTCTAACTGGACTTTTTAAAAGAGCTACCCTTTCTCCCCCTGTCTGTCAGAGCAAGGCCAGTTTTCTATTGGTATATGTCATCACATGTTACATCAGAAATTGGAACTTCTTCTATTACATCAGAAATTGGAACTTCTTCTTACATCAGAAATTGGAACTTCTTCTATATATTAGAATAATGTTTATATATTCATATTATATATTGTATTATATTTTATTATATTATTGTATTGCATTTATAAATACATATCATACAGAAATACAGAAATAAATTACATATCATTTATATTACATAAATTGTATTGTATTATATTATGGTATATATTATATATCGTGTGTATGTGTGTGTGTGTGTATATATATATATATATATATATATATCCTTGAACTCAGTGAAAAATTCCAGCTGAAAATTGGTTGTTATTTTCTATTTACAATTTAGATACTATTCAGACTAAAGAATTTATATGGTATTATGTAATATTTTTTTGATTTTTCTTTTGAATTCAACCAACTCATGATTTTAAATACTAGATCTTCCATCTTTTTCTTTATTATACCCTCTACTCCTTCTTACACATTGGTTAATTCTTTATGACTTCAATCATTCACTTTTTTTCTTTTGATTAATCTTTCTTATTATAGTGTTTCCTTTAACTTATTGCCTTTTATTACCAATATCCTATATGATGAATATACCCTTTCCCCTTTGGTTTAGACTTTTAGTGGAGAAGATGTAGGAAATGTCTCTCTTAAGACAAAGATATACTTTGAATGAGAAGAAAACAGTTTCTTTTCAAGCTTTTTTATGAGACTCACCCACATTTCTACTGATCCAAGTCACAGGTAGACCTCACACATATAAAAATTCATGATCCAAATCTTATCATTGGAATCAGCAATTATTTATCAAATATACACTTTGTGCCTAAGATACTTGAAAGACAAAACAAAAAAAGAATGAGAGAGTTTCTCTCCTTTCATGAAATTTATTTTATTTGAGAGAAATTAGGAAAGCTAGTCATATAGCAAAACAATTTGAGATTCATTTAGGTGTTTAACTAGGTGATTATTATGGAGATTATAGGTCACAAAAATGTTTGTAGAAAGAAAAAATAGATGTGTGTCAAAAAATGGAAATATCACAACCAGAATCAACTAAATAAATAGCCTAGTGCAACTAAAACAATGGGAAAAGAAAAGCATCAAACAAAAAATGTAGAGACATATCTTACTTGAAGCATGAGAATGGGCTGAAAATAAACATTTGAGGACTTTTCAGAAATTTGGTTTTATAAAACCTGTTTGATTTATTCCAAATCTTTACATCATTTCCCTTGATTCAATTTATTTTCAAAAAGAATCCACATACTGAAGAATAAAGGAAGACAAAGAAATCAGAAATCCTTGTCTGTGCCAAAGAGACAGGTGGACATTTTGTAAGTACCTGGGGGATCTATTAATATCAAAAAGGACACCAGATGTAACATGATATTCCTCCTGAGAGTTCTGCAAAAAAAGACTGCCCAAAACCTTTAATGAAAATATGGAGATAACACACACACACATACACACACACATACATATACACACACACACACACACCACACACACCTTTATCACTATCTACACACACACACACCCTTATCGCTATCTATATACCACACACATAGACACACATACACTAAAATCCTACACTAGACGCCACACATCACACCCATGCCGCTACAACCCAAAGAGGTCAAATAACTACATTTAAAATGTACATTTCCTCCTAGTTGTAGATTAAAAGTCAGTATTTTTGGTAAATCAAATAGATAATTTCAATCCAAAGTGCATTTGTTGTTTTTCATAGTAATTGTATTTTATTTCCTATATATATTAAAGATATCTAAAGTGTTAACCACTTATTTCCTTATTTTGATTTTTTAAGTGGATCTGTAACTGAAGTATCTGGATCAATAGAAAGAGGACACTTTGAAATAAATGGCACAGGCAACTATTCAATCAGAAGAAGAAGTCTTATTAAAGAGATAAATATTATATATACCATGCTCTCGTGGTTGAAGGATTTAAAAAGCTGTTAGGTCAGGAGGAAATTTACAAGCTATAACTCTGACATAGCAAGTTATTTCTTCACTGTGTCTTAGAGGCCAGAAGAGTTCATGGAAGTCCCAGGGAGTTGTTTAGGCACTAAAAGTTCAGGTCCAGAATTCCTAGGTGCCAGGCAAAGGGCTACTCTTTTAGTCTAACAGCAGTTTCCTAGTTATGGCAGCCTTACCAGGAGACTGACTGCTCACTTAGGTTAACTGACTGTAACTAAGGAGCTCATGTTAACAAATAGGATCTAAATTCACAGACTTTCACAAGCTAATCTGAGCAAAAGAATCATCTTAAACATTTTAAACATGTTAAAGCCTAAGAGTCTCTGATTCATTTGATCTGGGTTGATCCTAGAAATCTTTATTTATAACAAGTCCCCAAGGTAATTCTTAAAACCAGGCAAGTATGATCACACATGAAATAGCTCTTATCATGTGTTTAGCAACAGGATTATGAAATTAGTGCCTTTACCTAAAATTCCAGCCCTGGCTCTTCCCTCCTTGCTCATTTCTGCCTTAGTCCACACTTCACTCATTTTTTTACTTCTTTCAATCTTGCTCTAACTGTTGATCTGATAGATTGTCAACAGCCCCTCAGACTCACAAAGTTATTATCAATTTGCCCTTAAGAAAATCAACTAATATTTGATAATGCTGCCTTATGAATCCAATGAACTCCCACCAGATTGCTATAAAGATGTAAGGAAAAAGTGATGTAGTCAGGACTACTGGAGATTGGAAGATCTGAGGACATTTATTTGTCTGTCCAGCTTCTGAATTCCCATCCCATATTTAGGAAATCCCTCACCTTATCAGATAGAGCCTGGCTTTCAGTTGAAATGCAGAGAGCTACTTTGTAGCCAATTTATAACGAGGGCCCAGGCACATGATTAAGGATTCTCCAGTCAGGTCCACCACTGCAGTGCAGATGGTAGTGGGCACAGAGGTGACAGCTATATCCAGCTTCCAGAAGTATCAGGAACTGTGGTCCTGGAAACAGCATCCATGTGGTATGTGTGCTGGTTATCATTTCCCTGCCTCTAAGGAAGATCTCGTTAGGAACTAATGGAAACAAATGTACAGCTCAAGCTTCAGGAGCAAAGATGTAGATTAGTACTTTCCTCTCAAGTTAATTTCTCTCCTTCTCCTAGAATCCATACTTTTCTGAGACATGGAATCTTTGTCTTTTGTCTTCTGATAACTCCCTAAATTGGTATTGGTTGCTCCAATGTCAGTTAAGCCTCAAATCATAGTATGCAGCAAACCATAAAGGTAAATAAGTGCTCAGTTTAAAATGAAAACTTCAACAATGTTTATTCTTCCAATCTATGAGCATAGAATGTTTTTCCATCTCTTTGTGTCTTCCTTCATTTCTTTCATAAGTGTTCTGTAGTTTCTGGAGTATAGATCCTTTACTTCTTTGGTTAGGTTTACTCCTAGGTATCTTATGATTTTTGGAGCTATTGTAAAAGGAATTGATTCCTTAATTACTCTTTCTTCAGTTACATTGTTAGTGTACAGAAATGCAACTGATTTCTGTGCATTGATTTTTGTATCCTGCCACATTGCTGAAGTGCTGTATGAGTTCTAACAACTTGGGGGTGGAGTCTTTTGGGTTTTCCGTATAAAGTATCATGTCATCTGCGAAGAGAGAAAGTTTGACATCTTCTTTGCCAATTTGAATGTCTTTGATTTCTTTTTGTTGTCTGATTGCTGAGGCTAGGACTTCTAGTACTATGTTGAATAATAATGGTGAGAGTGGGCATCCTTGTCGTGTTCCTGACCTTAAAGGAAAAGCTCTCAGTTTTTCCTTATTGAGAATGATATTTGCTGTAAAATGTCTATATGTCTATGCTGCTCAGAGCAATTTACACTTTCAATGCAATCCTTATCAAAATACCATTGGCATTTTTCACAGAGCTGATACAAACAATCCTAAATTTGTATGGAACCAGAAAAGACCCTGAATTGCCAGGGAAATGTTGAAAAAGAAAACCAATGCTGGGGCATCACAATACCTGACTTCAAGCTATATTACAAAGCTGTGGTCATCAAGATAGTATGGTATTGGCACAAAAACAGACACATAGATCAGTGGAACAGAGTAGAGTCTCCAGAAATGGACCCTGAACTCTATGGTCAAATAATCTTTGACAAAGCAGGAAAGGACATCCAATGGAAAAAAGACTGTCTCTTCAATAAGTGGTGCTGGGAAAACTGGACAACCACAGGCAGAAGAATGAAACTAGACCGTTCTCTTATACCATACACAAATAAACTCTAAATGGATGAAAGACCTCAGTGTGAGACAGGAATCCATCAAAATCCTAGAGGAGAACATAGGCAGTAACCTCTTTGACATTGGCCCAGCAACTTCTTTCAAGACACATCTCTAAAGGCAAGGGAAACAAAAGCAAAAATGAACTTTTGGGACTTCATCAAGATAAAAAGCTTTTGCACAGCAAAGGAAAGAGTCAACAAAACTAAGAAGCAATCCACATAATGGGAGAAGATATTTGCAAATGACATTACAGATAAAGGGCGGGTATCCTGTTGGGGTTAATGTAGAGCATGAAATCAGCCATAATACCTGGTTTGCTAAAATGTAACACAGAGGCCACTGAGGGCAATGGAAAGTTTCAGAGAAGGGTGTAGGCCTTTGGAATGCCGAGGCCTGCATGAGCACTTTGCCGTTGGAATGCTGTGGGGAGTTACCTTCCTCGAAGCTTTCTTAGCCCAAACAGCTGCCCTGTGATCTACGAAATGTATGCACTGTCCCTTAGGCTATGTTTAGCAGAACTTGTAGAACACGCAGATTAGCATATTTTATCTTTCCCATAAATCTTCCCAGTTTCACTAAGACCCAGTGTCACACATCATGTGTTTGAGAAACAGTGATAAGGATTTGTGATTATCCTGAAGGACCAATAAAAGTGGGAGCAAAGAAGAGCAAGGGGTCTTGCCTTCTCCTCTCTTTCACAGCAAAGTTGGGAGTCATCTTTCATCCGTCAGTACAGGGATTGCTGGCCATTCCCAGCAGTATCCAAGATCTATAAAGAACTTACCAAACTCAACACCCAAAAAACAAATAATCCAGTCAAGAAATGCACAGAAGACATGAACAGACACTTCTCCAAAGATGACATATGGCTAACAGACCCATGAAAAAATGATCAACATTGCTAGCCATCAGGGAAATAACAAATTAAAACCACAATGAGATACCACCTTACACCAGTTAGAATGGTAAAAATTAACAAGACAAGTGTTGGCAAAAAATTAACAAATGTTGGCGAAGATGTGGAGAAAGGGGAACCCTCTTACATTGTTGGTGGGAATGCAAGCTGGTACAGCCACTCTGGAAAACAGTATGAAGGTTCCTCAAGACATTAAAAATAGAGCTTTCCTATGACCCAAAGATTGCACTAATAGGTATTTACCCCAAAGATACAGATGTAGTGAAAAGAAGGGGCACATGCACCCTAATGTTCATAGCAGCAATGTCCACAATAGCCAAACTGTGGAAGAAGCCAAGATGCCCTTCAACAAATGAATGGATAAAGAAGATGTGGCTCATATATACAATGAAATATTACTCAATCATCAGAAAAGATGAATACCCACCATTTTCATCAACATGGATGGAACTGGAGGGGATTATGCTAAGTGAAATAAGTCAAGCAGAGAAAGACAATTACCATATGTGGAACATAAGGAATAGAGCAGAGGACCACAGGGGAAGGGAGGGAAAACTAAATGGGAAGAAATCAGAGAGGAAGAAAAACCATGAGAGACTCTGGACTCCAGGAAACAAACTGAGAGTTATATAAGGGAGGGGTGTGGGGAGATGGGGCATTAGGTTGATGGGTATTAAGGAGGGCACATATTGTGGTGAGTACTGGGTGTTATACGCAACTAATGAATTGTTAAACACTACATCAAAAACTTATGATGTACTATATGCTAGCTTACTGAACATAATAAAAAATAAAAATAAAGAAAATAAATTAAAAATAAATAAATAAAATGAAAATTTCCTATTTTCAAATAAGAAACTGATAAGACAATAGATAATGAAAGAGGATCAACTACTGACATTGTTACTGCCAATAGCATTTTTAAATTTTTCTAAGTGTTATTTATGTACGTTCATCATATAGATTTTCTATAGTATTCAGGTTCATTTAAACATTGTCAAGATCGTTGCTTATGCATTTTTTTTTTTAAAGCAGATCATGGTAAGCTTCTGGGTGCTTTAAAGAATATAGAGTTATTTTTTAATTCTCATTTCCACATGCTTTCAATTTAAATTAAAAAGACATCCAACTTAACAAAACCTAAAATTGTATTCAGAAGAAGTATTCAAAAAGAAATAAAAAATTAAAGAAGAAGAAATATTCAGTAACAACAAATTGGTTATGCTGATCCTAGTTCCTAAAGTTACAAATGCAGTAGCTATAGAAAGAAGCTTTTGACATTCTCTATTTGGCTTGAAGGATTAAAAACAAAAAGCAAACATCATTGGTATATTCATAGATTTCCATGTTCTGCCCACCCAGCAGATAGCTCTGTGTGTTGAGGTGGTGGTCCAGGCTTTAATAGTGAGGTCTCCTGGCCCAGAGTCTATTGTGTAGGTTTGATAGAAATGAACAAACTTACGGTGTCAGTATGCTGTTGACTACAAACAACACTTATTCATTTGAATGTGTCACACTCTTTTCTAGGTAATGGTGGTGGTTGATATTAGTACTACTTTGGATACTAATCTTTTTTTTTTTTTTTTAAAGTAACCTACTTGTTGGACAAGGTGATCTGGTCAAATGCACACAGGAGAAGATGAGATGAAATTATGTTCTAATGTAGGAAGACTATGGAATATAAAATGATGCATATACAGGGACCTTCTCTCACTAAGTAGAGCTCTGTTAACTTAAGAGAGTCTGAAGAAGCTGAAGTGACTGAGAAAAAGTACTGCATTCATAAAATGATTTACAGATATTTTCCTCAGTGATTGCTTTATAAAAACTCTTTAAATGGTTGCATTTTATTTTTATTATTACCAATAATATTTTGATTATTATCAATAAGAGAAAAGAAACACTTATTTTTGGATAAAAAATATTGTTTTGTTTATAAGTCAGATTTCTTCCACATGGTTTCTAGTGTTACCTTTAGTTATTACTGCGGTAGGCTTAATTGTCTTATAGTTGTCCTGGAAGTAACAGATGATTGTCCTATATAGCAATGTTTTCTCTTCCTTTTTAAAATATTCTTTCTTCTTTACCTCATCATTGTACTATTAATAGGTCAGATTCTGAGCAGCAAACAAAGATTGGACCCAATTTCTACTTAGTCAATGACTTGGTAACACTTGGGCATTGTGTTTTACTGGCTGATAGAAATAATTTAGTAGATTATTTAAATCTAAATGATTAATGAGTTAGTCAAGCTGTGTAATATTTTCTTTTGTCTCCCAGTCCACGTGCAAGGGGCCCTCTTGAATGCCCCCATCTCAGTGGGCTGAGGGAAATTCTTGGTCATTTGCCATAGAAAAGGATTTCTAAACATATATTATTAGTGAACTGCCATTAGGGGAGCATGATGCATCAGACCTGAGATAATTTATATATTTTAATAAGAAAAAGTATATTTATATGATATAATCTTTAGTTTGTATATCTTGGACCTGTCCAGGAGAAAGTTTGCATGCTTATTGCTTTGTAATATCTTCATTAAAGAATAGAGAAAACTTCTCAGTGAAATGAGGAAGAAAACGTTTGGTGTTACCAATGTCAAATAATCATGGGCATAGAATAGAATCCACAGAAGAAGGCAAAGTGGTGACCAAGTCTTATTTGTGGAGCGCAGACTTCCCTGCTGGGACAAAGGGCAGGAGTGTTTTCCTACACTTCTTAGAACTTTGGAGCCATTTAAGTAGAGAAAACTACCATAAGAGACTTGAAAAACTATTACAAATTACTATCTGATTTTTATTTAATTAAACTTGAATAAGAAAATAAAGAGGTTTTACTAAAAATTCCTTTCAATTATTATCTGCCTTCTGGAGTTTTAAAACTTTCTTTCACTGCTTTTGATGAAGTTAGTGTCTGGCTAGGAAAATAGTAGTCTGTCTTGATCTTTGGCCCCAAATATACCTACATATGTTTTTTGTTTCTGAAGACCTAGGGATTTCCTGAGAGTAGGAAATATTAAGAAAGGGGAAAAAGATATTTTAATTTTTTGGAAGAAAGAAAGGAAGGTACTTTACGACAGAATATTTGAATAGTTTGATCGTATAATATAACTGGAGAGGCCTCCATTATTGTGTTCTTTTAAGGTACCTTCTTCGCCCCATTATATCTCTTATTTCTTTCTCACTAGATATAAAATTTCTTCCTGCAGGTTGTGGTTCCAAAAACTTCTGTGTCATAGTATATAAATATAAATGTCGGATATGTTCATGAGTCCCCTGCCAAATTGTGCATGTGTGTTAGTATTAATATATTGTCTCTCTTCAAATTATATATATATATATACATACATTTTTGTTTATGCAAATTTTCCTAGGAAGACTGTCAATATTTTCATCAGATTTCAAATGTGTTCAGAAACAAAAATGAAATTTAAATTAAGTCCTATAGAAATTGTGAAGAATCAACACGTCACCTAGCCGTATAACTTAAAAGTGATACCTGCAGTTGAAAATTAAGCTAGAAGAACAGTATAAAAAGAACATACTTGGAAATATGTAATATTAAAGAAATAGAAAGTTTCCTAGGCTGTAATATAACTTAATGAAACTTTTACAGATGTAGGAAAAGAATATGTCTTTTGAAAGTACTTGGTCAAATAGGCAAGTATTAGCATGTGCATCTACCCACTGCCCAAGAGAGAGCCCAAGATCTTGGACTGAAGATTCCATCTGCTACATACTGATGTAGAAATGAATGTGAGCAAAAACCATAGACTGGATTTTGTAATTAAACACTTTACTCATGAAACAACTTCATTTTGAAAAAAAAAAGTCTTTGTCACTAAAAAATTTCACCAATGGTCAGTCTTTTTGTAGTAATCAGTTTTCTAAACAATATTAATTTTTTAAACCTATAGAAACTGAAGACCATTCCTACTGAGAACTGACAAAGGTTAATCTCACGTTCAGGTAACCAAAGATAGACAGCCACTCTAGACAAAGACCTGGCATTTGGGGAGTTCATTTCAACCTGCGAGACTCTCCTGGAGAATAAGCTCTTTAAATTAGTTTCACATGATTTAGCCAGAATCACTTGCTCATGCAAATTATTCACTTAAACATACAACAAATATTTTTTAAGCATCTATCACTGTGAATAGGTGTTGGGGATACAGAATTGATTAAATAAAATGTATATGGTCCATGGGCATGGCACTTAAGACTCTTCCCTTATCCATTTCTTACTGTCCCAGTTAAAGAAAAAAGGTATGATTATTGTTAAATGGTGTGCTCTGATTATTTTTAATTTAAAGGGGGCAAAGAAATAATTACATTCATTTTGTTTGTGTTGAACAGTATTTAATCAAATACAATTTGATCAAAGAAACTAAAATAATACTTTTAATTGGTGATTTTTTATGGGCTTTCTAAAATGTAAGAGCCATTTATCACTATTCAGAATAAACAATTGGCAAAGCACAGAAACCCTAAAATGTAGTTTTGAAGATATGCTATGAAATCCTTCTTTCATACAAATAGTTCCTAAACTACTGAATTGAAAAGTGAAAAAATACAAGCAATAATTGGTCAAAGTGAGTTCAGTTAACAACAACAAAAAATGTAATTATATATTTCAGTTGCTTAATACACTATAAGCACTATTTAGCTAGACAATTTTTATATTCGTAAAATTATTCTTTATGACCTTTGAATCTAAAGTTCAAAGAGAGAGATGGCTATTGAAAGAGTGAATAATAAAATTAATGCCTTTCCCTTGATTATTCTAGTTCTTGGTTATTAAGATCATTATTATTTTAATAGCTTCTATAATTTACTCATTGAACTGCTAGATATATAAAATATAAGATAACAATATTTCAGATCAGATTCCACTGAAGAATTATTCTGCATTAATATAAATATTTACAGCAGCTTTTATGATTTACCTTGCTCTCTATATATCACTTTATCAATGTAAGACTCACCACATTAACTTAGGTTCTATTCTATCCTTTCTACTGGACTTTTTCAGCAAATAATTTTAAATATTTGTATCTCATGATATTTAAGTTATTTTACATTTTATTTGCCATTTTTATTTTAACAGTGACAACGTTAATTATGTGGTATGCTATTTCAAATGTACCATTTTGATATCCCTAAGCATTTCCATTGAGTTCATTCTGGAGAAGATATATTTATATTATTGTACAAGTACCCAGTTAGCCTAGTTCAAGTCACTGAAAGTCACTATTTTGAAAATATAATTCTATGAACATTCTCTCTTTGTGTTCTCACTAAACTCTTTAAAATTCTCTATTCTTTCTAAAGGATTATTGATGAAAAGAAATTATCAGACGAGGGTTTGTATGTATTATGCATTCATTGTTCTTTCTGCACAGCTCCTTGATTACCAGATAAATATTGGTTCCTGTCTTCTCTGAGCACCTTTCATCCTCTGCAGTATAATTTTATGTTAAGGTTTAGACACACCACAATTGAATAGCATAAATCTACTCATTATATCATTTAAGCTTTGACTTTCTATTGTAGCCTGTGGTAAAGAAGATCTTTCCTTATTTTGCAGTCTAAATTTAAAATCTAGAAATATGACCAGATGTTCTCATTAAGGATTAAATGAATACCATACATGTATATCATTTCTTTCTTACACATAATATGCCATGCAATTTTGTTTTAATTAAATATGGATTTTGTTACTTAGCTCATTCTCCAGATAGCTACACTAATTGTAATAATATTCTTAGTATTCTCCAATGCCGCTGAATTTTTATAGAGTCACTGTCTTGCTGTGAAACCTTGGCTAGAAATGTACGACATTTATGATCTCTTCATGCAACGTGAGAGCTCCTAAAATAAAAAATCCCCTGCAAAATGAAACCCTGTAAGTGTTAGTAGCATGGGAACAAATTCATAAGATTTATAAAAGGTATATATTATGATTGAGACAAAGGAGAATATTTGTCCATCTTCTCACAGGTATTCTTAAAATATGTTCTGGGATGAACATAATGACATAAAACTTGCTCAGGCTTCAGTGTAAGGTCCAGAATGAAGTAAACCTGGGTTCACTGAGACACCTCTAGTCACTTATTATTTTTCATAAAGTTATTACAGAGCATTGGTCAGGTGTCTGGCATTGTGTTGAGATGCGGGTTATAAAATTAGAGGGCATGTGTATTGCCCTCTAGTGTGCAAACAGGCAAAACAAATAAGCAAAGGATATTATCGTTATTAAAGTAGATGCATGTACAAAATACTAACAAAGTTTCACAGAAGAGTACTAACTGAGCTGATATTGAAAAAAAAAAACACTTGGCCTTCTGCCACATGGATAAGTCAATAGGGAGGAAAACATATTTACTCAGAGAAAAGAGAAAATCTAGTAGCCAGTTAATATTTAGAAGCAGGAACTTTGGGATCACATTTTCTAGGTTCAAATACAACTTCATAACTTACTGAAAACTTGGTAAAAGTTATGTGAACTTTCTATGCTTCAGTTTCTTCATTTGTTAAATAGAAACCACATCATAGAGTTATTAAGAGGGATACCATGAGTCAATATATGCAAAGTGCTTAGGATAGTGCCTATTTAAGTGTGTGCTAGATAAAGTTAGAAAACCAAGTTTTCACAGGGCACCTGGCTGGCTCAGTCAGTAGACCATGCAACTCTTGATCTTGGGGTTGTAAGTTCAAGCCCCATGTTGGGTGTAGAGATTACTTAAAAATAAAATCTTTTTTTAAAAAAAGGAGGAAAACTTCAAGTTTTCTGAAATATGAAACTTAATAAGTGAATTGATGAGACAGAGAGCCCAGATAGTAATTTTAAGTGCCTTTAAAAGATATAAAGAGAAGATATTTTGAGCAGAGGAGTAATGTGGTAGATTAAAGATGGTTCAAATTCTTTGTCACTTCTCCCATTTGAGAAGGGAAGTCCACTTATTCTACTCCTTTTATATCTAGGCCAGTCTTAGTAACAATGTTGATGAAAACAATATGGCAGGAATGATATGTCAGGTGCTGGTCCCATGCACTAAGAGACTACCAGAATCCACTTCAAATTCCTTGGGAACACTTTCTCTGGGAGTCCCAAGTCTGACTATGCAAAGAGGTCCCTCATAGGTACTCTGCTTTTCTCAGCTGGACCCCTTCTTTCAATTGTCCCTACCCAGGCACCAGATGTATGAGTGAAACTGCCTTGGATCCCACAGACCTGAACATCTGTCCCTGAACACCTCCCAGTGAACTCCACCGATGTTAGATGTAAAGGAGGAATCATTCATCTCATCACTGTCTGGAATTCTGGACCAATAAAATCATAAGACGTTATAAAAATGGTCACTGGGTTTTGGAGCAGTTTGTTACTCATCAGTAAATAATCTAACAGGAACAAGTGACAAGGTCAAATTTTTATACTATAAAGATCTCTTGGCCTTTGTGATAGTAGAGAGAATATGATAACTAAGATTGAGTCTGGAAACTGTAGAATGGTAAGGAGATTTTCAGATGAATCCAAAACAGAGTTTGCAAGGGCTAAACTAAATCAGTGTTATAGATATGAAGAAAAAGGGGCATCACTAAACTAAAAATTAAAGATTTTCTCTTCTGCATTTTTTTCCTTTTGCCTCTAGGTTTTCCTCTTATTGAGTAGATACGATTTAGGAAAAGTGATTTGAGTGGCTGAAATGGAATTCAAATCAGTATGCTTGAAAGCCAAAGTTCATTTCTTGTGCTTTAAGACAATTCTTGAAGAGAAACATTATTTTGGTATTTGTTGATTTTATGGAGATATGGACATAGATGATGTAGATAAAAGATAGAGATATAGATGTGGATATAGGTGTGGACATGCCAAGGATCCTGGAAGATTCAGACTATAACATTTACATCACAAACCACTGAGCAGGGAAGGATGCAAAATGATTTAAGTTCTTGTTGTGGCAATGGACTCCTAGATGAACGGGAAGAGGATAAACCAATGGGAGTAATATGGGAGAAGAATGATGACTTTGGAGTATTCCTTGGTGAACCCAACAATATGGCCATTACTAGGATTAAACTTGAAAGTAGGAAGTGGTCTGTATCGTCTTTTGTTTTTTTTCCCCCAAATTCTTTCGGCCAAGGCCAATAGTTCAAATTCATTTAATATTTTAAACTAATATTGTTTGGGTTAATGTAGAGCATGAAATCAGCCATAATACCTGGCTTGCTAAAATGTAACATGGAGGCCGCTGAGGGCAATGGAAGGTTTTGAAGGGCGTAGGTCTTTGGAACGCAGGGGCCTGTGTGACCACTCTGCCCTTGGAATGCTGTGGGGAGTTGCCTTCCCTGAAGCTTTCTCAGCCCAAACAGCGGCGCTGTGATCTAAGAGATGTGTGCATTGTCCCTTAGGCTATGTTTAGTAGACCACGCATATTCGCATATCGTGTATTTCCTGTAAACAGATCCTCCTAGTTTCAGTAAGACCCCTTGTCACACATCACATGCTTGAGAAACAGTAATAAGGATTTGTGATTATCCTGAAAGACTAATAAAAGCGGGAGCAAAGAAGAGCAAAGGATCTTCATCTCTGAGCTTTGACCCCCTTGTCTTTTCCTCTCTTTCACAGCAAAGTTTTGGTCATCTTTCATCCGTCGTACTGGGATTGCTGGCCATTCCCAGCATAATATAAAGACACACACACTCAGACTGAAACAATCATTTCAAAAACACTTCAATAGATTGATGTCCCCAGCCACAACATTCAGGTTGAAAATTACTGCCATCAGGGGAAAATAAATAAATAAATAAATCAAATATGTTTAAGAGGTCCAAAAAAGAAACAGCATTTCCGTGAATATAGCCCAGGGAGAGTGAAAGCCTCTGGAAGAATGTCTGCATACGGTCTTGCATCGGTGCCACTGAATATTTGTTTCTAAAAGATGTGCCAGGGTCAACGGGAGAACTTCCCAGCTTGTAGTGGCAGAAGCGCCACAACTTCCTAGAGCCCCCTCTGAGAGGCATGTAAACATATTATAGAATGAGTAAAGAGATGTAACTAGGCCCTGGATGAGCTTGATGCAGATTGCCAATGTGCACTATGACCAAACATCATGTCAGGACCCAGTCACTTGTGTGAGTGCTGAGAAACCATGTTCAAGGACCAGCTACATCTTAGCAGAGAGCAGATAAGAGAGGAACAGTGACATACCCTTTCTCCATAATGCCAGATTGATAAAAAAAAAAAAAAAGTCCTTATTCCCTGTTCCCAAACTTTATATTAGTTTGTGAGTATGGGGATATTATATATAAATCTTTCTTTCCCAGGGACACCTAGGTGGCTCAGTCGGTTAAGTGGCTGCCTTCGGCTCCTGTTGTGATCCCAGGGTCCCGGGATCGAGTCCCACATCAGGGTCCTTGCTCAGCAGGGAGCCTGCTTCTCCCTCTGCCTCTGCCTGCCGCTTTCCCTGCTCTCTCTCTCTCTCTGTCAAATAAATAAATAAAAATATTTTTTAAAAAATCTTTCTTTCCCAGATTTGGAGTCATTTATGAGATAGACAAAGGAGTCCTACTCAGAGATAAAAATATCATTTTTATCATGGATAAAGCAATAAGAAAATATTATTTTAGGTCTGTTGTACAAAGGTACTTTGCTTATCAATTAGTCTTATCCATCCAATTGCAGTCAGTATTATAAAACCTAAGGGGACTCCTAAGGGGGCCCTATGTGGAGAAAGAGAGGATCCATGTTTCCTGAAGGCAGGTTGTATGTGTGTGTGTGCATGTGTGTATGTGAGAGAGAGAGAGTAGGAGAGAGAGAGCACCCAAGTATGAGCAGAGAATGCATAATTCTTTTAGAGAACACATCAAGCAAGTAAGTCATTCCTCCTCTCACAAATGGACATTGAAAGAGACACAAACTGTTTTTCTATACATGAAAATATCAGGGATGTGGAAATGGTGTTCTACCCTACAAATAGCCATTTGTAGGCCATTAACATTTACTGAGTTCTTACCATAAAACAACACTATTCTATAATGTCCTCAAGTATCTTGTTCTTTTAAACACCTTACTATGATTCTGTATTCCCTTGTGAATTTTACTCATAGGCAAACTACTGTAAAGAGTAATCTCTCAACAATTTGTCCACTTCAACATATTCTACCTCTGCAACCTGGCTCCTGCACACTGCACTCCACAGAATGGCTCTCAATAAAGTCACCAATAACCTCCTCATTGCCAAATATAATGGGTAATATTATCTTTTTTGTTTTTATTTTCCTTTTCTTCATTTTTGAGTACTCTGTAGAATATATCACTATTAATTCTTCTTGAACACTTCATCCTTGGTTTTCATATGCCAGCATATTTGCCTCCTTTCCATGTACTGGGATACCAATGTTCTTTATGGAGTGCACTCTTTGCCTGCTTCTAGAATGTTGGAAGAACCCTGTATTTCATTGTCAGACTTAATGTAGAGCTAACTATTATCTGCAGGCTGCTGATGATTCTCAAGTCTGTATATCTAAGTCAGATCTCTTACATGATCTTTAATCCAAATACATAAAAACTATGTAATGTCACTACTTGAATTCACAGAGGCACCTCAAATACAAAGTGTCAGCAATAACTCATTATTATACTTTGAAACCTGTTTGCCCTGCCCCTAGTTTATACACCTATCTTAGAGAATGGAAACCCCATCCAAGCATTTGCCCAAGCAAGGTTTATGAAGAAGAGCACAAATTCCTGGTTTCCCTTACCAAACATCTCCTGTATGTCTTGTTGATGTCTGGCCTCTCAGTGTTCACGTAAGGCATTGCTAACACTGTGCCACATTCACCCTAAAGCCCTTCTAAAACATTCTTTAAAGAAAGGTAAAAGTTGAACATTAGTAAGTGTGCAAAAGTGTGTTGTTGCTGTCTAGACAATCTCTACCCAGAAAACATCATCTAGTGGAAGTAATTTTGAAAGGGAATTTGCATTAAACTAAATGTAAGAGTCTACATTAGTGTGTATGTACATGGAGACATGGAACAAAGAGTGAAGTGGACCTTTTTTTGAAATAAACAAACAAAAAATAAAACATCTCTGAACTTATTGGGATATTGCCAGAATACTAGTATTGAAGAAAGAGCTGAGTTTCAATACTAGTATTGAAGAAAGGACATGAAGCAAAAATCCAAACAAAATAACAAAAAGTTAAAAATAAGTCTTTCCTTGACACTGAAACTAGGTTTTTAAATCAAGAAATAAGTTAAATGTAAAAATTTAAGCCTTATTGAGGGAAGATATATGTATCATAGGATTTATCTTTAAAAACTTGTTTTTAAAATCACCTTTGAGTGTATTTATTGAAATTTAATATGAACTGTTTTTAAAAGATATATAATGCTTTGGGTATAAAGTTGCTTTCTAATATCTAATACCTTAGGGTTTACTCACTGCGATCTGGTGTCACTGTAATCAAATTGCAATGGCAGCTCCTTGGACAAATACTTTTTACCTCCTAAGAGTCGAAATTGCTGAAATAAATATGCAAAGAGACAAGTTTGACATTAAATATTCTTCCACACTCAAAAGTATTATGAGTTGAAGCAAAGACAGACAATTAAATTATTTTCTTGTAGTGCTTTACAATGAGGCACCAGCTCAATGAAGTAACATTTATGTTACTGAAAGGCGGTGGCTTAGTAAATCTTACTTCATTGCCAATAAACTGAAGATCAAAACAATCAACTAAGCTCCACTGGTAATAAATTGAAAGTCAGTGGAGCACAAAATGTATTACTGTTAGAATTAATTTTGGCACAAAATGGGTTGTTGAGTTTTCCCCTTTTCTTAGGGCAAATCAACCCCAAGCAAATAGTTAATAGACTGTTGAAAGGTAAACTCAATACGCTCATAGTATTCTGATGAAATTTGAATTTTATATTTGATTTTTGAGAACAAATAGTCATTTGGATTCTATTTTATATGTATTTTAGAGGAATTTTTACAATGGTTTCATGATTAACTTGCATCTTAAGATGTTCTTTTGGATTACAAATAGAATTTTTTCACACATTTATCAAAAAGCTCTTAAGGACAAGCAGTCAATCCAATCATTGATTATGATAAGTAGGATTGATATTTCATGGACTTCCATGATTTAAAACTTACAAACAAAATTGGAGTATGTCATAGGAAGTTGTTTAGATACTGAGAAAATTTAAAGCATACAGTATGATGCCAAATGCAGGAAGCTGACATGTTCTAAGGGTACTCTGAAATGTGTAGGAATAAGAGAGCTAAGCTCACACATGGTCTGAAACTGAAGATTCTGGATGGGAATTGCAGAGGTGAGGCAAGTTCATGACTTCCCTGCTGCAGGATATCACCAGAAATCATTTCTATAGTTTATTACCAGACTAGGAAAAGATTTCTACTTAATACTTCCCCTCAGAAGGGGTAACAACTTGTTCAAGATCATCTGGTGGTAAAATCAGAATTTTGCCTAAAATTTCCTAGCTCACACAAAGGTTTCTTTTAACTACGATGCATCTTTTATGTGGAGCTTCAGTCTGAGGATATCTTAAGCCTTTGGTAGTACTTGGTTTTTCATAGTAAAGATTCATAATAGATATAATTTGACTTCAAACTCATTTTTTTCTCATCATCTAAAGCTGAATCTGTTTCCTGTGAATCTTCATAAAGCAAGAAGAGATTACTATTATTATTAAGGAAATCCATTTGAAAACATTTATTGTTTTAGTTCATTCTATTTGCCAAGTTAGAGCTTCTCTTTAATCCATGTGGGCATTGACTTCCATAGTTACATAAGGAGGCAATTTCATAACAAAATAATTGTCCTTGTTAGTTCTAGAAAACACTGTTTATTCACCTACTGATAATGGGTACCACAACTAATCATAAATAATCCCTACCAAGATTATCCTATAAAGGAAATAGTATTCCTGGTTTTCCTCAGAATCTGAATGTTATGGTGTAATAAAAATACAAAATACATTCTGCACCTGCAAGGCAGAAATCATTATTCAGGGGCTTTTTGACTTGGTAAAATTACTTTTTAAGAATGAATCCATACTCTTGTGTTGGTAATGATGATGATGACAATAATGCAACCATGAAAAACTAAATTTATCTTGCTAATATGTAGATGAGTTTCTCTATGTTCAGCTTGATATAATTTTCAAGCAATCAATTTAACCGATCAATAAACAAATTCCAGAAATCATATAAAAATATTCCTACTAATGGAAAAATACTAACAAATTTTGTTAGGTATAATTGTTTATAAGAACTGTAGGCATTTTACATAATTTTTGAATCATCTATTTTGAAGAAAAAGAGATATTAAAATGTATATAAAATGGTATGCTTTTTAGTATTTAATATTTTTTTTGCCTTCTTAACCTTTATTTACATAACCCAACTGTAAATGTTTTAAGGGGAGTGAAAATGGTTAAAATGAACTTGAGAATTCTGAGAAATCATACAAGAAATGCTAACAGGGCATTAAAAAGCAAATTGACTCCTATTGAAATGAAAGCCTAGAATGAATGAAATTGAACAAAGAAAATGAAAAATGAGGAAGGAGATTAGAAATGAGATAAAGAGCAAAATGTAAAAAGGTTAATCAAATGAAATACTTGATTTGAATAACCAAGAAGATATAATCAATGTGGAAGGGCAAAACAGAAAAAAAGTGTTATAACTGGGATATTGCAATAAACTTACATCTTGTTCTCATAATACACCTATCTGGTGTTTCCATCTGACCAAAAAAATGTGTATTATATTCTAGAAGCCATCAACAAATCACTTTGACCCACTTTATTTGCACATCCCTAAGCCTGTATTTGATCACTTTGTTCTCTCAGGAGTGTGAACATTGTACTCTAAGTGTCATGCTTAAACAACAAACTGATGTGCTTGCAAAGAAAATCTAAATTGATTAGATTCTTAAAATTTTATATGTAGCCATTCAAATTTGTTGGAATGATATTTGTTACCCTGGGTACAGTTGATTATACACATATTAATTACAAGTATAAATGTATAGAATTATAAATAGTACTCTTTGGCATTCTGATTACACATTTCAATTCCTCCCCACCTAAGACCTGTTGTTAGGATATGATAGCCTCCCTTAACAAAAGATAGTTATGGAAAAATCTTCCATTCACCAAATGCCTTTCTCCCAGTTTTTGTAGATCCTGCTTATTACATTTTTACTACAAAATAGGCCCAAGGATGAGATGTGTCTTTTATTAATGTCATTATTTGTGGGGTGCCTGGGTGGCTCAGTTAGTTAAGCAACCAACTCTTGATTTCTGCTCAGGTCATGATCTCAGGGTCCTGGGATCAAGCCCCATGTCAGACTCTGTGCTCAGTGGAGAGCCTACTTGAGAATTCTCTTTCTCTCTCTCTCCCCCTCTACCCTTCCCTCTCTTTCTCTCTCTCTCAAGTAAATAAATAAATCTTTAAAAAATAAAATAAAATAATCTCATTATTTGCAAAAATCATTTAGTCATGTCATTTGGCATTGCTGTATATGCAACAGATTAGATTTATGCAAGAAACAAGTTTTCTCTTATAAGTTTTGCTCTTATCCAATGAGTGATAAAAATGTTGACTTTCTTTATTAACCACTAAGACATTAATTACTTCTCTCTTTCCATAGTATCTTAAGAGGTTTTGTCTATGGGTCATTTCTGTGCTATCATCAGCATTCCTGTCTGATGAACACTTATCAACTCTCTTTCCTATCTGGAAATCACAAAATGCAGTCTTATTCCCTGCTCCTCTTTCTAGAGTCACGTCCTAGGATCTCAGCTAAAAACATATCCCTGAGTTATTAACTGACATATCACTCTGTCATTATGTATCACATCCACTGGACACACACACACACATTTACACATACACAGTTATCTACATTCTAGAGGAAAAGAAGTAATATATAAACAAATGAAAACTGGTATATATCATCTTAAGTGATAAATTCAGTGAAAACACTAAAACCAAGTGATATGATAGTGATTGTGCAGAAAGTAATTTAAATAAAATGGTAAAGAAATATTTTTTTGATGAAGGTATCATTTTGTTAAAACTGATACCCTACACAGAGGTCACTAAGACAAAAATATGATGACAAAGCATTTCAGATTAAACAAGTTAAAAATGAATATATACATGATAAATAAATATTACACAAGTAATTAAATAAATATAACATAAATAATCCAAAGTAGGGGTTCTATACTCTTGGGCACTTAATCCCTTGACAAGGTATTTGTTTTTCAACCCATCTGGAAATAATATGTGAAAATATGCTATCTGGCTATGGTAGAGGCATTTTAGCTCTCAATGTACAGAGTAGAGTCTGTCCTTCCATTTCTGACTTTGGTCCTAAAAGCTGTGGTTATTCCCATTTTTACGTACTTAGTGTGGTGGTCATGTTGCCACTCTCCTTTGTCTTTTCCGAGTTTTACTAAACATGAAGTGTCTCTGGGAGCACTTGAAGAACTTTGCTGGTCTCATACCCTTAGCTAAATGCAATCTTCCCTGTAGCAGAAGCCTTGTTGTAGTCATATATATCCACCTCATTACAAGAAAAGAAAACCACAGACCAAGATGTTTTATGGAATTAGATACAAATTTTTTTTAAGATTTTATTTTTTTTTATTTTACAGAAAGAGAAAAATGCAGAGTGGGAAGAGGGTCAGAGGCAGAGAGAGAATCACAAGCAAACCACTCACTGAGCATGGAGACCCACTTAGGTCTAGATCTCATGACCATGAGAGATCATGAACCTAGCCAAAACTGAGAGCCTGGTGCTTAACCAACTGAGCCACCCAGGTGCCCCTAAGATACTTAATGAAATATTGGCAAAGATATAAAAGTGATATATAAATAAAATACATATTAATCAAGTGAGAATTATATAACAAATAAAAGTTTATTTCAACACTTGAAAATAGATATACTTTATTATATCAACACAAAGAGAGAAAACACAACTATCCTAATAGAGAAAAAGGATTCGAAAAATTTGACCATTCATGACAGAAATTCTCACCAAACAAACAATAGAGGGGAAATTCCTCAAGTTGATAAAGTACATCTATGAAACACCTAAAGGCAATATCATATTTAATGGTTAAAGACTGAATGTTGTCCCCAAAGATCTGGAAGAAGAGAAGCATGTCTGTTTTCACCAATTCTATTCAACATTGTTGTGGAGATTCCATCCAGTGCAATAAAGAAAAAAAAAGAAAAAAATATACATATTGGAAAGAAAGAAATATAGTTCTTTACAGAAAACATGATCTTCTGTTTGTAAAAATCCTATTTAAATATCTAAAAAAAATTCTACTAAACTAATTAATGAACTCAGTAAAATCACAGGATAATATATATATATATACACATATATATAAATTATATTTTTATACACTAGCATGAAACAATTAGAAATAAAAATAAAACAAATAGGGCGCCTGGGTGGCTCAGATGGTTAAGCGTCTGCCTTCGGCTCAGGTCATGATCCCAGAGTCCTGGGATCAAGTCCTGCATCAGGCTCCCTGCTCCTTGGGAGCCTGCTTCTCCGTCTGCTTCTCTCTCTCTCTCATGAATAAATAAATAAAATCTTAAAAAAAATAAAATAAAATAAAACAAATACAATTTACACCATCAATAAAACAAAATACTTAGGGGTAATTAAGAGCAGAATTTATATGCTACAAACTATAAAAATTTTCATGAGAGATTTAAAGAAGACCTAAAAAAAAAAAAAATGAAGATACATACCATGTTTATCGGTTTAAGTAAAGATTTCTTATATGAGAGATAATTTTTTAAATCAATAAATTGGTCATAATTAATGTTAAAATCTATGATATTTGTAAGATAATTTAAGAAAGTGAAAAGAAACTATTGGTTGAGAGAAAATATTTTTAAAACACATACCTGATGCAGGACTTGTATCCAGAATATGTAACAAACTCCTACAACTCATTAATATGAGATTAACACTCTAATTAAAAAGGGGGAAATATTTTAACAAATACCTCACTAAAGAACAGTATATATGGTAAATAAACACATGAAAAGATAACCTACAGCCTTAGCATTAAGGGAATACAAATTAGAACCACAATGAAATACTTCTGGAATGGCTAAATTTTAAAATAAGACTGGTCATACCAATTCAGGCAAATATATGAAGAAACAGGAACTTCCATGCAAGTCTAGTGATTATTAAAATGGTATAACTACTTTGGAAATTGATTTGTAATTTCTTATTAAGTTAAATATGCACTTAACCATGTGATCTACTAAATCCATCCCTATTGATCCAAACTACATGAAAACAAATGTCCATTAAAAGAGTTTTAAAAAAGAATATTTGTAGCAGCTCTGTCCATAATAGACAAAAAGTGGTAAAAACTCAAAAGTCCATCAGCTGGTGAATAAATGAGCAAATTGTGGTGCATGATTCATACAGTAGAACAGTACTTAGCAATAAAATGGAACAAACTACTAATACATCCACAACATGGATGTTTCAAATGCACTATGCTAAATGAAAGACAAATATAAGAGGCTACATACTGTATCATCCCCTTTGTATGCCATTCTAGAAGAGTCAAATATAAAGGACAAAATCAGATCAATGGTTGCCAGAAGCAAATGTTGGGGAAGGTGACTGGTTAAAAGAGACCTGAGCAGACTTTTTTGAGTGATAAAATTTTTCTATTGCTTGATTCTGGTGGTGGTTACAGGTCTATATAAATTTGCATTGTATGTTTATTATATAAGAAAGGTAAGGTATAAATTATACCTCATTGTATTATTCATTAAAATTGGTGAATTTTGTGGTATGCAAATTTTATCTTAATAAACATGATTCAAGGAAGAAGAATGAAAGAAGAAAGAGGAGGAGGGGGAGAAGGGGGAGGAAGAAGAGGAAGAGAAAAATTGATAAATACTGAAGAGTGGAATGTAAGATCCAACATACAGATAATAGGTGCTTTTGAAGAAGGAAACCAAAGCAAGGAATTGAATTAATACTAAAACTTATACTTCAGAAGAACTTTCAAAAAAGGAATTGAAATTACATATTGAAAGTTACAATATGTATCTGAAAATACTGAACCAGAACAGCCATTAACAGGAAATATGCTAATAAAATTACTAGATTTTAAAGAAATATTTTATAAAATAATCTGTGTAGCTAGGGAAAAAATAGTATATGACTCATAATGCAAAGAAAATATTTTGTCATTAGACTTTGTGAGCACAATTTAATGCTAAAAGAAAGTTGATTGTCATATTTAAAGTATAAGAGATTAGAAATGTAAGTCCAAGAGTTTACATCCAGTAAAACTGACTTACAGTGATATGGGCCAAGACATATTGCTATTAACAGAGGACCTAGAGAATACTGCTCCCATAAGCACCTCTTAAGAATTTCACTAGAGTGTGAAATTTGGATGACATAACTATATGATGTACTTTAAACCTATAGTTATTTGTAGAATTAAGACTAAATGAAGAGATTTAAAAATCGTAATGACAATATGTTCTGATAAGGTAGATATAGTACAACTATGAAAAATAAGTGGGGATATGAAAAAAATATTTTAACTCTTCTCAATAATTCTACTAGGGGAAGTGATGTTAAGTTTTATAATTCTAAAACTTGTGTGTGATGTGAGATAAAACAAATTAGTAATTATAGGACTTTCTATTTATGCAATCCCTCTGTCCCTTGAATCAGAATGCTCAGTACAAAATAATGACAAAATAGATGGAATACAAAGGTGTTTAATAAAAACCCTATAGTCCTGACTGTGAAGGGGAGGTTGCCAACTGAACTAATGAGATATACATATAAAATATGTATAGATATAAAGATACATCTTATATACATTAATTTCTCTATAGATCTATGTATTGTTTCATAATATATAAGATACATTTATAGATCCTAACTCTCTTTAGGTAAGGCTATAACTGGGATGGGACACATGGAGGGGGTTCTAGAATTGCCAGCAAATTCCTCCTTACCTGATTACAAGGGTGTTTACCTTATAGTAACTCATAAAACTGTACACTTGTTTTGATCGGTTTGTTATATCTGTTACTTTTCAATAGAAGGGCTAAAATGATTATGGTATTTCTACTATAAAGATTTAGTCATAATAATAATTATATCCTTCCAATATTTTGATTATCTTATTATCCATTCTGGCCCCATGGTGAACATAATTCATAATGTGCTGAGCCGCACATTACAACATATTCTGGCATCATATCTACTTGAAACGAATCCAC
Organism: Zalophus californianus; assembly: GCF_009762305.2. Taxonomy (NCBI): domain Eukaryota; kingdom Metazoa; phylum Chordata; class Mammalia; order Carnivora; family Otariidae; genus Zalophus; species Zalophus californianus. The sequence continues at coordinate 49,976,601 of NC_045597.1, forward strand.
TTGATAGGATTGCCAGCTATTATAGCAAAGTGTCATACTGAAACTAACTAGTGAAAGCCAAAAGAACACCAAAATTTCCAAGCATAAATTTCTTCATATATTGGGAAATAAGAAATATTTATCTTTTTAAATAATAACTGAATGCCTATATTAATTTTGGCTGCATAATTCTTTTTCTGTGAATCCTAAGAAAATTAAAATACCATTGTTTTCTCTTTCAGTGGTCTAATATATTCACTAAATAATATCTTAGCTGACAAATAAAGTAAAAAATTAGAAAATTGTCCAAACTCAAAAACAAAGTAAAATCAAAGAAAAAATTTACTGTGCCTAACAAATCCAAGTTTCTACTGAGACCCCATAATGAAAGCTAATTTTGGTTACAAGCCCATTTAAATAGACACTATAGTATATGTAATTGTGTACCAAAAGTCCTTTTAAATTTATTTTTGTTTTAAATGTAATTGGCTTTACTACAAACTATACAAGCCAATGCGCTCAAAATGGAAACACTATTTTATAGTGATATGTACCTATAATAATATTCAGTATAAAATGTGTAAGATAGTCAATGCTGTGATTTGTGTTGATAATAGTAAACACTCTTTTATAGTAATAAAATGTAGGCCTATAATGAACAATTCTAGTTATTTGCATTCCAGATTTACGGACACTAGAAAACATTCCCTGCTGTAATAAGTCTTGCAAATGCTGTGTGCGTGTGTGTGTGTGTGTGTGTGTGTCTGTGTGAGAGAGAGAGAGAGAAAGAGATAGAGAGGCCTCTTGATTCAGAATAAAAATTGTCTTATGTTCTTACATTAGAACCAATAGTGCAATATATCAAATAGGTATATTATTCAATTCATAAAATATTTCTAAGTAAATATCACAATAGATTGAATTGTGGAGAATGAATTATAAAAAAATACCTCAAGGGCGCCTGAGCAGCTCAGTCAGTTAAGTGGGGGCCTTCGGCTCAGGTCATGATCCCAGGTTCCTGGGATCGAGTCCCACATCGGGCTCCCTGCTCAGCAGGGAGTCTGCTTCTCTCTCTGCCTCTGCCTCTCCTCCCTGCTCATGCTCTCTCTCTCTCAAATAAATAAATAAAATCTTAAAAAAATATATACTTCAAATTACAACAACAAAAATGTGTATTTCTTGCCCAAGACTATTTTTATTCTAAACTAGTAACTCATTAAAAAGAGAAGAAAAGAGCTGTCAGTGTTTTGTAGCTGCCATTTCCTTAAGGGATTAAATTTAGCACTAAAAAGCTGGTTTGGTAAACTTTCTAATTTAAACATTTGGACAACCATATAGTTGTTCGCATAACTTTGCCTTTTACTATTTCTATCTGCAATGTTAATCACAATTCTGGGACCCCTAGCAGTTTAACATGCCAATTTCTATCAGTTTGTGAAGTAATTGAGGATGGCAGCAAGATTTTCTCAGAAAGTACTTAGTGACGAATTGGAATTTTCTAAAATCTCATCAAACTTAACATGTATCCTTCCTAAAATATCTGTATCTATACAGAAGATGTAGACATATATGATATTTAGATTTTATGATGTAATAACATGAAAAGCACTGTTTTTAATATATTCACTCATAATCAAATCAATAGCAACTATAAAATATAGTGTTCTCTCGGTAGGAATTATAAACAATGTAAATCCTCAATTTTGGCACCTTTGTGTTTTCTTGGTACCAAAACACTTTTACATATTTTCAAAGAATGGTAAAACATTTATTTGTGTTTTTTATCTATACATAGACATCTTCGAACATATACTAAAACTGAATATATCTTTTTACTGAATTTTATGATTTCATCATTCCTTGATGGACTTTGATTATCACTTTATAATAAAAGTTCATGTTTAGGGTTCCATGATCTCATGTTCTGATCCAACATTCAAAAACAACATCTACAAGCTCTGAGATCCATTAGAAAAAACGAGAAACACATTGAAGTGAGAATTGGAGAAGCAGCAGATTTCTCTAGATGCTGTCCATGCTTCAAAATATAAAATCCCAATGGATGGGAGCAACAGTAAGCACTATAAATCAATTAGGAAAATGATGAGTTAAAGAAAAGTTTGAATGGAGAAATGTACATAGACTATTGTTTTGACCAATGTCAAGGATTCTTTCAACCTTTGACTCTTTTAAACACCAGTATTACAATGGATTTTGGAAAAATGTTTTGCATTTTGGAAAAAAAACCTCAGTTTGGCAAATAAAGGAGACAATAAACTAAAAATTTCAAAGCTAAATGCCCTGAAGTCTTGCTATAACATGACCTACTATAAGATGAATTTCTGTCTGAGCTATTTCTATCTCCTACTGCCTCCAAGGGAATTCATTACAGTAAGAAGAAAAAGAACCTAGTGGTAACATTTTTTAACCTATAACAGAGTAATATGGTGTTGACCACGTTGTAAATTCCAGTATCCTTTTTTAAAAAGAGAATAAGATCAGGGGACATTTCTTTACATTATAGTCAAAAAAGTATTTATAAGATCACCACATAAGATTTATTTGTTCATTTATTTGTTCCTTACCTGTTAGTCATGTTATGTCATACATTTTTAGTCACTACAGGGGATTTATAAAACATAAAAAATAAAATTTGAATGAAAATCCCTAATAAAACCATCTTTATTAACAAAGCAAAATAGAAAATGAAGAAAATAATCTACCTTTTATGGGCACAGACCTAATGTTCTCAGTTATGCTCAAATCTTCAATGAATGAGATGAATTCAGCATGTGTAGGTGGGCTGTTATTCCAGCAATATGTGGAATGAACAAAAATCTTTCCTTAAAGAAAAATCCCAATACTGAATACTTAATACCTGAAATAGTTACAGGAATGGAACACAGGGAGAAAGTATCATCATCACATAGGATTAGGCTTTCTCTTCTGTGAAGAAAAGTAAGTAAATACCTATTTACATTGCTAAACAACAAAAAGACAAAGGCACATGCAGATTATGCAGGTGACCTGCCTAAATCTGTAAACAAATACACTAAATAATTTAGTAGGAAAAATGTTATTTTTCCATTGTCTTATTAGGTAACCAAAGTCCAAGATCATGAGTTCTTTCCTGATGAGAATTTCTTAGATTCATCACAATCCTGGTCCAGCTGTGCCTTCCTTTCTTTTACTACACTCTCCTTACTTTTGTAACTAGTTCAGGTTATCCCTGTATCTGAAATTGTGTGATTATTTTCAAATTTCTCACTTGATTAAAGAAGTAATTTTTCTGTAGCTGTTCCCTGGTTTTTATATTTTTTTCTTTCTTCTACAAAAATCAAGTGAAATGTTACCTACTTCATTTATTTGCAAGAGACTCCATTACTGAAAAGATGTCATATTGTGGTTTGTATTATTATGCTTTCAGGATGAAATGCATAAATTGGGAGATTTTTTTTTTTATGTATTTTCTACCTGAGACACTACCAGATGGTACTGTGCTAGTCTCAGGTTGATCATTATGTGAGAGACCTGGGCTCACAGCCAGACCAACACACCATTGACTGAGAGAAAACAATGTAATGCTGAACTGTACATAAAAATCACAAGTGTCGTTTTTGTAATTTAAACAGACATCTGCTTTCACATGTCATGTTTATCTGAAATATATACACATTCCTGATTTTATCTAGTTATGAAATTGAACTTAAGAGGGTAATTAATAATATAGGTACTTGAGATACAGATATATCAGATATATGTGTATACACCTATAGGTTACAGATATCTGCCAATGTAGATATCAGCTACTCCTATGTATGTGTGTACTTCTCATGCAAGTATACACATGCACATACACATAGACACAGTAGAATATTAAAAATTTATGCATTTCTCTGAGCTCTCCCTATTTGTGTATTTGTTTCCTAAGCTTTCCCTGATGTTACATGAGAGTGAGGTTATTACATTTACCTAGTAAGATCCCTACATAACAAAGTCATTAACTAGATACAGAGCACAGGTGAATACCTTGCTTTCTGATTAGGAGTAGTTTTATTTGCTTTGGCAACAAATTTTCCAGAGAAATCCTTCATTTGAAAATTTATAAAAGTGCATATGTTTGTATTTTAGTAAACAAAAGGAAAACTCCTTGTTTTCTTTCCTTTATTTTTTCTTTTGGTTTGAGAATATCCCCAATAGCATCTCTGATTCTTCACTTGTACATGTAGTTGTGTGATTACGCCATTCATCGTAATTGTTATCCAAACCTCAAGAGATACAAGCCTCTGGGATTTGGGGTTATATCTTCCTCTTCTTCCATCCTTCATTTTCTAGTCTCTTTTGAATTTTTGACCATCAGTAATATAGCTATGAGAGGACTATTGATGTTTTACATAACAACTGCTCAGCAGATTAATAGCTCATGGAAGACATCTAACAAGAACAAAAGCATCACAGGAGAATTTTAGCTTTATGCTGACTAGCTCATTATGTAGATTTCCTTTACTTTGCAAAATACTACATAAATGATTTGGTTAACCTGGTAGAACTCAAATCTTTCAAGTACACATCTTTTTTTTTAAGATTTTATTTATTTATTTGAGAGACAGAATGAGATAGTGAGAGAGAGCCTGAGAGGGGGGGGAGGGTCAGAGGGAGAAGCAGACTCCCTGCTGAGCAGGAAGCCCGATGCAGGGCTTGATCCTGGGACTCCAGGATCATGACCTGAGCCGAAGGCAGTCGCTTAACCAACTGAGCCTCCCAGGCGCCCTCAAGTACACATCTTTTTAATTACCCTCTTAAGTTCAGTTTCATAGCTAGATCAAATCAGGAAAAAAAATGTATTATTGAAGCTTTGCAGAGGGCATAAAAATCATTTGCAGTAATAACGACTTAATATTTACATGGTAATATAAATACAACTTAACAAGGTAATTAATCTTTAGGTAAGCACAATCCATTCCAAAGACTTTTAGCTTACAAAAGCTGATTGCAAGAGCAAATACGCTGGGCTTCTTTTTTAGAAACACTTCTATTACTAGTCTCAGCTTGTGGCGGGTTAAATTAATAGGTGTTTTATATATAAACACTTATGTCACATTATATATATTATATCATACATATTGTATACACTAAATTTTCTATGTATCTATATATGTGTGTATATTTATGTGTGAGGTGTATATGTGTAAGTGATAGCTCCCAGTCAGCCACATAATCATGAGAGCAAAAAACTAATACACTTACAAGCATTCTGTACCCATACAACCATTCTGTTCTTCACTTTCAGTACACTATTCAATAAATGACATTAGATATTCAACACTTTACTATAAAATAAACCTTGTGTTAGATTATTTTACCCAAGTGTAGGCTAATGTAAGTATTCTGAGCATGTTTAAGGTAGGCGAGGCTAAGCTATGACGTTTGCTAGATTAGGTGTATGCATTTTTAAATTATGATATTTTCAACTTACAATCAGATGTAATCCCATCATAAGTCAAATAAGATTTGTCTATATAAACTCACTTCTTACTTTGCTCCAGCTCCTTGAAGTTTTAATTTATATGATAGAGAGAAAGTATAGTTTTAATATTTAAATATCTTTATACTTATAGATAACTTTTATCTAGGTAGTTTTTTTTTTTTAAGAATCTTTAAAAAGTGCACATTGTCTAAAGAACTTTCAGGTAGGGCACCTGGGTGGCTCAGTTGGTTAAGCGACTGCCTTCGGCTCAGGTCATGATCCTGGAGTCCCGGGATCGAGTCCCACATCGGGCTCCCCGCTCAGCGGGGAGTCTGCCTCTCCCTCTGACCCTCCCCCCTCTCATGCTCTCTCTCTCTCTCTCATTCTGTCTCTCAAATAAATAAATAAAATCTTTTTAAAAAAAGAAAGAACTTTCACATATTATAGTTAAGGTTTAAGGTTATATAATAAACTAATGAGTTTCTTTCCAGTAAATGAAAAATTATATGACCTTCAGGATATAAAACTGGAATAGTAAACCCTAAAATACAGAGACAAAATGAAACAGACCCATATTGTTGTGAAATATTAGTTAAAACTTCATTATCTGCTACGTGAAAGACCCGGCATGCATTTTCTAGGATTATTTTTTCCATGTATTCTTTTAAAAGCATTCATTACTTTAAAAGCAGAAAAAGCTATTTTGGAAATATTATTTTAACATATTGAAACTGATTAACAGAAAATTGAGAAATGGTGAGAAATTACTGTTGCTCTTTCATTTCCGTTTAAGAGAAAAACAAAGCCTAAGCATAGTTGTTCAATAAATATTCTAGGCAGACAAATAAATAGAAAAATCCAGTATTGTTTTCTTACACAAAGCCACTAAGGTATGTTCACTCTTATTTATGTTAATTTATGCAAAAAAAACCCACAAAGGCTACAAAACACTATGGAAGAAGAACATTAAAAAAAAATGATTTGGGGCCTTTTGGAAAATTAGAAGAACATCATGTTAACTTTCACTATGACAAATCATTTAATGTTATCTCACTGCTTGGGTAACTGATACATAAATATAACTAGTATCCCAAAGTAAAATACTGTGTGGTTGATACTGTAATTGTTACCAGAATTTAATAGATAAGAAAACCTGAAATCGAAAGATCATAAATCTCAGAATCCTTTAGCTAGGTAAGTGAAATAGCCATAATCAGAACATTATTTTTTTCTTTATTCAAAATTCAACATTCTTTTACTCTTTCATAAGGCATTTATAGCTTTCACTTAAATTTGTAAATGATCTTCTTAAATATTTATTTTTTTAAATAGCATGGCATATACATTTTATAAATGAAGATCTAAGACCACTCAAGTATTGGCTTATTTCTAAATAAGTTTTATTGGGGAAGTTCCTAAATATTGCAATATTTAGGATGTTCAATCTTTGCATGACCAATTCTTTATGTGATGTTATTTGACTAAAATCTCCATGAGGGAAATTATGAGGTATAATCTTTATTAGATACTCTTAAGTAGTTAAAATATTTACCTTTTTAATAGTAACCAATGAATATATTTGACTAAATATGAAAGCTAAAAATCATAAAACATTTTATTATAATCCCCTTTTATCCATTAGAATTGATACTGTAACAATCCATAATAGCATATATGTATATATGTTGGCTTTCTAGAAGTATAGGTATTATTTTTTTAAAGATTTTATTTATTTATCTGAGAGAGAGAAAGCACAAGGGAAGGGGGGAGGAGAGAAGCAGATCCCTGCTGAGCAAGGAGCCCAATGTGGGACTTGATCCCAGGATGCTGGGATAATGACCCGAGCTGAAGGCAGATGCTTAACTGACTGAACCACCCAGGTGCCCAAGGTACTATTTTATAATAATGACCAAACCAGACAAAAGAAGATAAACAAAGACAAAAAATCTTAAATTTATTGTTGATCAAAAAGATAAAGAGAAAAATAAAACAAGTTTCACCACAGCTTTCATAGAACTATAAGCTTTTTCACAGTGCAGAAATTTTGTCTTCAGTGATAGGTTTTGTGATAGAATTGGTCATCATTGCCAGATTTCATTTACTGTTCTTTCTACAAAATCTGAAAAGTACTTCCTATTCCTTAGATTAGGAAGTGAAGGAATAAGAGTAGAACTAAATATAAGTAGAAATAAAAGCAATATGTTGCATTTCCTCAAGAGGACTACAAATCTCTCAAAGGTAACATAATATCCTCACCATCTACCAGAGCACTCAGAATGACGGGCGTCCACTTACCAGAACCAGACGTTCTATCCAAGCCACCTTTCCTCCATAGATTACCAGCTCTTTGGATTCTAAGTCACTCATCCCTTCCTCACTTCTCTCAGTTTCAGCTGAATTTTCCCTGCCTTTTGCATAGCTGCTTTCTTTTTCCTCACTACCTTTCTTCCTTAAACTAATAAACTAATAAATGAGGTTACTACTGCTGGACTCTACACATCATGTATTTGGGTTAGTGCTTATACTCAGTTGATCTACATATGGTTGTTTCTGTAACAATAACTCATCTCCTAAACAAATATTGAGCTGGATGTTTCCAGCATAGTCGTCTTGAGGAAACACAAAAAATTCAAATTCAGGTGCATTTTTGACTACTGAAAAAAATGGCTGTGTATGTGTTAATAGGTTTCAACATCAAATTATGGCAAAGGAAAATGACATATTGTCCTCTAAAAGCTCTTTCAGAAATACGATCAATGTTCAGAAATCATGTGAAAACGGTTCAAAGAAATAGTTTCTATTAAGTGCCAAGTTAAGTTTTCACTAGGAGGAAATAAGTGTTGAGCCTGTCTTCTTAGATTGCTAGTAATAATGGAAATTATGTGCAGCCATACAGAAATTAGTAGCAAGTAATATTTCCCTGTTATATTCTATGCGTTTGGAATGGAGAAAAGGTATGAGATCAAGGGACATATATTAAAAGTTCAAACCACAGAAAAGAGGAAGAAACAATGAGAAATCAAGATCATCTGATGGGCAGGCCTAGATAAACTCACCTAGAAATTCATAGATTCTGTAGTTTTATTTTCATTTTTCCCCAAATGTCATTACAGTATTAATACAATAGTCCTTAAGATCGTGGAAACATACAAACAAAAATTTACATCTTAGACGACATGTGAAATATTTTACAGGCAAAAAAAAAATAAAATTGTGAGAAGTCTCCAGGGTTACCATGCTAGTTACTGAAAAAAACCTGCCAACTTAGGCACAGAATCCAAGTTCAAGGTCCTTTTCATTATGACAGAGTAATGATGAATTCCATATAATTCAAACTTACTCAATTTAAAAAACCCACTATTTTAATGAAAAATTACCTTGATTTAATTTTATCTGTAAAAGGTAGAATATTTTATGGAAGAAATATGAATTTAGTTTGAGGTATCTTCATGAGAATTCTTTGCAGAAATATTAAATAGGAATTTGAACAGATCACTTTAATTTTAGAATTGAGTTCTATCCTCAAAATCCTAAACATGTACATGACATTGGAAGCCATAGATACTAATGAGAGTATCTGAGGATAAAATAAAGATAAAGAGAGGAACTAGAAGAGAGTCCTAAGGAACTCTTCTTTTAATTATTATTTTGTGCTCTAAATTCTTAGGACCTAGAAGAGTGTTTGATAGAATGTTGAACCAATGGATGAAATAATTATAATCCCTTGGAAGTAGAAGAACCAGAAAATGAAGATGAGTAGGAAGACACAGATGGTAGAGAAACATCAGAAAAGTTTAGTGCCATAGAATCTAAAGGAAGAAAGAAATTTGAGGGAAAATGCTGCTGAGATCAAGCAGGGGGAACTTGAACAAATCATATTGGACACATGGTCCTCCAGAATCTTTGGTACATAAGTTTGAGTAAAATGGAGAGGGGAAAACAAGATTTTAGAAATAAGTCATAATCCTGCTCTCAAGGTATTCATAGTCTAATGGGGATAAGGGAAAGGAACAGAAAATAAATGAATTACTACAATAGATTGAGACAATGCTACAACAGAAACAGCAACAACAACAAACACAGGAGCTCTGTAGAAGCCCATAAGTCATAATAGGGCTTTTTGGAAAAAGTGATGGCTGAGTTGAGTCTTAAGGACCAGAAGGATAAACTACATAGAGTAGCAGTTATAGATGAGCAATGGGGACGCTTACTAGTGCATTTCAGGTCATAAAGGTACACATACAAAAACAGAAATATGAAGGTAGACCTAGTGAACTCAAGTTGTTCAGTGAGGTCCTAGTGTGTGTAATCAATCATAGTACTGAAAACTCCCTGGCTTCCTGCCTTGCCCCTCACCATTTCAGTCTAATTCAATATATTTTAACTGAAAATTTAAAAAAATCCAACTTCACTCCTAAAGTTTCTGAATAACTTTGAGAGTTAATTCCTTTAAAGGATCTAAATTAACATTTCCTTATATAGAAAGGAAATGACATTAAAAGAGAATCAGTGTCTTCCCAACTTATAAAAATAAGTGAAAAGAAAAAAATATTCTTTTCAGGCTCTTAATATATAGATATATAAAATCCAAGCAAAGATAATGATCATAATGGTAGAAAAGAAATGCATACTAAAGTAACAGTTACACATTTTAGGAATTAGTTTCCCTGAAAATTATCTATTAGAGTTTGTGGTAAATTGTTTTCCCATCAGTTTGTAGTAACTGGCTAAAAAATGAATATTTGAGAGTGACTCATAGTTTTAAGAAAGGGAGCTATCTTAGTAATTCTATCATTATTATATAATTGTGAGGATACAACAGTGAAATGATTTTGTATTTATTTTGTGGTGAGGTAGTGAGGAAGATTCATGTAGAATCATAAGTGTTAATGGGTACAGGAGAATGGGCAAATAGATCTCTAATGGAAAATAACAGAAATGTAAGGGAAACTTGGGAAACTAATCAGCAAATATCAATGAAGAAGGGTGCTTCCAAAAATACATAGCTTTCAAAAAAAAGTACTATTCAGCGGGATCTCTTGGGTATATAATCACATTTTTCTTAATATATTGAATTTGATATCAGAATTACTTATAACTGAGACTTTGAAGATGGTATATTTATCTAATTTTTCTGTTCATCATCTGTGCATTATTTAAAGAGGGTAAATATTCACCTGCATTTACAAGGAAAAGATTTGTGTGAAATTTTAAAAGATAAACCAGAAAAGCTTATCTCTAAGTATCTAGGCACAGAAATGAGAAATTATGCCTGCCACCCATATCCTAAATCAGTCACAAATTACTATATTATTTTCCATTCCAATCTGACATTTACCAAAAATCCAATATTCTAAGATCAAACATTTATTTTAGGATACCTGATGTATATAGCACTTTACAAAGCAATATCACAAAAGTCCATCTCTATGCTAAAAGAAATTTACATGTGCTCAATGAAAGAGAATACTCATTACATGGCTGTCTTCAGGTAGTAAGTTTGGGTTTCAACTTTTGGAAGGTAAATGGAAGACTTAAAACTTAGAAATACCTGATGGAGAATAAAAGGAAATAAAACATTAAAGTTATATTACTTTATTACCAAGGAATAAATTTATAGAAGAATGAATGGCTGGTATTAAATACAATTTACAGAAAATCGAGAAACATATGATGAAAAGACATGAAAAAATCTCATGGAAATAAAATCTGAGAATTTTAGTTAACTGTGAATAGTGTAATATGAAATTAAAAAAATGTTAAAAATGTAGGTGGGTTAGAAGATGGCAGAGTAATAGGAGGACCGTATGCTTGTCTTGTCCCTCAAACACAGGGAAATATCAAATCATTCTGAATGCCCAATAAATCGATCTGAGGCCTGAAAGAATAAATTGCACAACTAGTGGGCGAGAAGAGGCCAAATAGTGGAAGGTAGAAAGTGCAGAGACATGATTGGGGTGGGGGGAGGGTCATGAGTGCTGCAGAGGGGAGGGAGCACAGATCATAAGAGAGGAGAGAGAGAAAGAGAGAGAGCAGCACACAGGGGATCGCACAAGAGAAACACTTCCCCAAAATCATTGACTGGGAAAATGAAAGGGGATAATTATCATGAGTATTTACAACCAGCAGAGCTCAAAGACTGAAGTTTTAGAAGTCCATGCAATCACCTGGTGTGGAGCCTGCCACAGTGGGGCTCCTGTGGAGGAGGACAGAGGTCCAGTGGCATATGGTGTGATTTGAGGGTCCCCTGAGATGCATGGAGAGAGACCTTTCCCTCTTCTTGGAGTGCATCTGGGAGAGGTGGCTTTGCCACTCAGGGCACAAAAGAGCCAGCAGGCACCATTGCACTCCCCAGTCCCTCTGCATAGGGCAGAGACACCTGCTGAGGGTGGGGCTAACCTGGACTCAGGCTTTTGCCGTGCTTTACTCCGAATCCCAAGCTCCTGCACATTGGTGTGACTGCCCTTCTGGGAAAAACCAGCATCAGCCCCAGTGCAGTAAAACCCTGCATCAGAGGACTGGCACAGGTCCATGCCACTCCAGGTCCCTCAAGTTTGGAGTTTTGAAACTCAGCCAGTGTGCCTGAGATAAACCACACATGCACTGCACTGCTGGGCAGGCAGATGGCCCAGATACAGGGTGAAGGTAGAGATCTGAGGGATGCCTGGGACACACAACGGGAGTGTTCTCTCTTCTGTGAGGGTTTCCTGGAGAGCAGCGCCATGAACCCCCCTCTCCAAGGACAAGTGAGAGTGCTCGTGCCATTTTTTTTCTCCCCCACCCATCAGCATCTACTGACTTCAGTGAGCAGAACAGCATAAACAACAGAGGCCTAAGCTACTTACACCATGTTCCACCCCCCTGTTTTCTGCAGGTGCTTCTTTACTAGGGCAAATGTACCTGAGAGACAGAGCAGCTGGCCCCTCCCCCAGGAGACCAGCACAAGCTCCGCACATGTACCAAGTCTACTGATCATAGAGTGCTGCAAAGCTTCGGCTCTAGCGGAAATAGGATCTTTTAACAAGCAGACCAGAGCACATTTATTTAAAACTCACCACACACTGGACAAGGTCCAAACATTCCCCACTGTAGGCAAGAAGAAACTCTGCAGAGGACTGACCTGAGGGAAAGGGCAGCCAAAACACAATAGCAGAGTTCACACAGCATACACCACAAACACTTCCTGAAGTATCAGGCCCTGGACAGTATAAGACCTCTTCTTAATAAAACCATTACTCTAGAAGCAGGAAATATATCAGGCTTTTGTAACACGGAGAAGAAGAGACCTAGACAAAATGCCAAGATGGAGGAATTCATCCCAAAAGAAGGAACAAGAAAAGGTCATGGCCAGGGATCTAATCAAAACAGATATAAGTAATACGCCAAATCCAGAATTTAAAAACAACAATCATAAGGATACTAGCTGGGCTTAGAAAAGCGTAGAAGACACCAAGGAATCCCTTACTAAAAACTAATGGGCTGAAATGAAAAATGCTATAACTGAGATGTGAAATGGACTGGATGTAAAGACCACAAGGACGGAAGAAGCAGAGGAGTGAGTCAGTGATATAGGAAATAAAATTATGGAAAATAATGAAGCTGAAAAGAAAAGGGAAAGAAAAATATTGGATCACAAATGTAGACTTAAGGAATTTAGCAACTTGATGAAGGGTAATAGCATTTATATCATAGGAGTTCCAGAAGAAGAAGAGAGGGGAAAAGGGGCAGAAGGTTTATTTGAGCAAATTGTAGACAAAAATTTCCTTAATCTAGGGAAGGAAACAGACATCCAAATCCAGGGGGCACAGAGAACTCCCATCAAAATCAACAAAAGGAGGCCAAAAACAAGACAAACTGTAGTAAAATTTGCAAAATAGAGAGATAAGGAAAGAATCCTGAAAGCAGGAAGGGAAAAGAAATCCCTCACCCCTTGAGGTTAGTAGCAGATCTCGCCACAGAAACTGAGCAGGCCAGAGGAGAGTGGCATGATATATTCAACGTGCTGAATGGTAAAAATATGCAGCCAAGTATACTTTATCCAACAAGGCTATCATTCAGAATAGGAGAGATAAAGTTTCCCAAACAAACAAAAACCAGCCCTTCAAGAAATATTAAAGGGAACTCTTAAGTGTGAAAGAAAGACCAAAAGCAACACAAACTAAAACAGGAACAGAGAAAATCTCCAGAAACAATGACTTAATAGGTAATACAACGGCACCAAATTAATATCTATCAATAATCACCCTGGCGCCTGGGTGGTTCTGATGGTTAAGCGTCTGCCTTCGGCTCATGTCATGATCCCGGGGTCCTGGGATCAAGTCCCGCATCGGGCTCCCTGCTCCTTGGGAGCCTGCTTCTCCCTCTGCCTCTGCCTCTCTGTCTCTCATGAATAAATAAATAAAATCTTAAAAATAATAATAATAATAATAATCACTCTGAATATAAATGGACTAAATGCTCCAATCAAAAGACACAGTGTATCAGAATGGATTAAAAAAACAAGACCTAACTATATGCTGCCTAAAAGAGACTCTCTTTAGACCTAAAGACACATGCAGATTGAAAGTGAGGGGGTGGAGAACAATTTATCATTCTAATGGACATCCAAAGAAAGCCAGAGTAGCCATATTTACATCAGACAAACTAGATTTTATTTATTTATTTATTTATTTTTTAAAGATTTTATTTATTTATTCATGAGAGACAGAGAGAGAGAGAGAGGCAGAGGGAGAAGCAGGCTCCCAAGGAGCAGGGGGCCCGATGCGGGACTCGATCCCAGGACCCTGGGATCATGACCTGAGCCGAAGGCAAGACGCTTAACCATCTGAGCCACCCAGGCGCCCGACAAACTAGATTTTAAACCAAAGACGAAGAAGAGATGAAGAAAAGCGCTATCATAATAAAGAGGTCTATCTAACAAGAAGATAGAACAATTGTAAATATTTATGCCCCCAACTTGGGAGCACCCAAATACATAAAACAATAACAAAATTAAAGAAACCCATTGATAATAATACAATAATAGTAGGAGACTTTGACATCCACTTACAGCAATGGACAGATCATCTAAAAAGAAAATCAACAAAGAAACAATGGCTTTCAATAACACAGTGGATCAGATGGACTTAACACATGAAACAACAGATGTTGGCGAGGATGCAGAGAAAGTGGAACCCTCTTGCACTGTTGGTGGGAATGCAAACCAGTATAGCCACTCTGGAAAACAGTATGGAGATTTCTCAAGAAGTTAATAATAGAGCTACCCTATGACCCAGCAATTGCACTAGTAGGTATTTGCCCAAAGGATATAAAAATACTGATTTGAAGGGGCACATGCACCCTGATGTTTGTAGCAGCATTATCAACAATAGCCAAATTATGGAAAGAGCCCAGAGGTCCATCAACTGATGAATGGATAAAGAAGATGTGGTATATATCTACAATGGGTTATTACTCCATTGTAATAGCCATAAAAAGGACTGAAATCTTGCCATTTGCAACAATGTGGGTGAAGCTAGAGACTATTATGCTAAGCGAAATAAGTCTGTCAGAGAAAGACAAATACCATATGATTTCATTCACATGTGGAATTTAAGAAACAAAACAGATCAACATAGGGAAAAGAAGAAAAAAAGAGAAAGAGAGAGGGAGGCAAACCATAAAAGAGACTCTTAACTATAGAGAACAAACTGAGGGTTGTTGGAGGGGAAGTGGGTCAGGGGATGGGCTAAGTGGGTTATGGGTATTAAGGAGGGCACTTGTGATGAGCACTGGGTATTATATGAATCACTAAATTCTACTCCTGAAACTAACATTATACTCTATATTAACTAACTAGAATTTAAATTAAAACTTGAAACATTAAAAAATAATAAAAAATAAAAATATTCTAAAATTACTATATATGCATATCACCCTTATGAGAGTGAAACAAAACAATATGTTTGAGTTTTTGTTTTTGTTTTTGTTTTGTTTTGTTTTTGCTTGAGGTTTTGAAGGGAGAGGATGATTCAGTAATATCATGTAGTGGTCAGATCTTAAATGAAGTTACATGTCTACTTCTGGGCAACAGATTTTTTCAATGACTTTAAATAATACAAAAACATTAAAATATTAAGTGCAATAATTGATTTAAAATAACTGCTTTTCACTTAACGAGACTCACTTGACTAGTTACAAAGATGTATAAAATAGAATCCTTATCCTTAAGGAAATTTTGTAATGTAGGATAAGAGATCCATAGACAAACAACGCTCAAGCATATGAGAAATGGTATAAAGGATACATATACCAAGAATGAATGCAGTTAACTTGGGGAAACATACTAACATAGGGTAACTGAAGGTATTACTATAATCTGGATTTATCCCTCAATCCACTATATTCTTGACCTCCCTAAAGTCCTGGGATAATGCAATGAGGACAAATGTCAGCCAATATTATAGTCTTAGTAAATGCAATGATTCCAGAATGCTCATAGCATTAAAGGGGCAGACAATGCCAACACCTGCTTACTCAAAATAATAACTTTCACAGGTGACTACTTCATATGTAGGTTTTATGAGTACATTACATTATTCTTCTCAATTTAAAACTACTTTTCTTCCCTCAAAATGAAAACCTGCTTATTTAAAAAAAAATCATCAAAGTTATTAGAAGTATGGTCCTACAAATGCAATCTTTGTCTCCAGTTTAGAACTGTTCATTTGCAATAATTTCATCCAGTCAGTACTGTATAATCTGTGGGATCATGGTATCTGAGACATACTGCCTAAACTTAATTAGCTTAGCCCTAACTCTTGGTTGCCTCTCAAACCGTTGCAATTGTCCAAGCAGCCTTCTTTGTTTTTCCCAGTAATCGAGGGTGTGTCAAGACCCATTTTGCTGTGTTATTTTTTTTCTTGTTCACCTGATGTATAGGAGTTGCTCAGCTAGTTTCTGGATTTCTTTCAGAGGAAATTGTTCCATACATAGATGTAGATTCAGCGTCCATGGGAGGTAGTGAGTTCAAGAGCCTCGTTAAATGGGAACCATCTTGAATGGGAACTCCTGTGTCCCTGCATTCCTTGATTTGTGGTCTCCTCACTCCAGCTTCAAAGCCATCAACAGTGGGTTGGGTTCTTCTCAGGCTTTAAGTATCTCTGACCTCCCATTTTGCCATATATCTCTAACTCGTGGGTATTCTACAAGGCCTCACCTTTCAAACCTTATTATGAAAAATACTGCCTCCTTAATGTACAAGTTCAGGAAAATACAACCATTTCTAAAAATATATAAATCTCAGTTTTATATACTTATATGCAAAGTATGAAGATATATAAAATTTAAAAAATAAATATAAGTGATAAAAGCATTCTGTTAGAGGAATAGAGAGAAATAGAGGTGAAGTACATGTAATCCATAATGCTGTCCTCTTAGCTGGATGCCCAGCATAGGTTATCACCATCAGTTTGCATTTATTCTATTCTAGAGTCTTTGCCAATGGAGAGAATTGTGTATATTTAAATTATGAAACACTTAGTCACAACTTCATGCTTTTCCTCAAATATTTGAAGATGTTCATCTTAAAAAAAATGGTGACATATTCTGTGATGGCATATAGACCAAGCCTGTATTAAAGATATCTATACTGTCAGAGACAGATCTTGGTCTTTTAAAAGGTAGTATATAATAAAGATTATAATTATTATACCAAAATTTTCTCTTGTCTTCTTAGAAATAATGAGCACCTATCACTATAAGTATTCAAACCCACGTGATATGCTTGCATCTCAGAATGGTTCAGAAGGTATTTACAAATTGGGACAAAAAGGCAGATAGGCTACAAGATAGCTTTTTATACAGAAAATCCATCATTCCTTAGATACTGGATGAAAGAAATGAAACATTAAACTTACCTTTTTTTTCTTTACCAGTGCCTCACTATTTTTGGAAATATGTTTATATTTATGTTATCTATTATTGTTCTTTTTAGAATATGTCAAAACAGGAAATTTTTACTAGTTCAGTCTGATTAGAATTGTTTCAACTCAGTAAGGTTGGTCTAAACATTATTTACAAAAGATGAAGAAAAAGGTGTTAAAGGAAATTAATGAGGGCATAAACTGCAAAGGAATAGTGATATCATTTGAGAAGCTTATTTCTCTCAAGGGCACCACTGTAACTGTTAGCACTATGGTCAGAGGAAAAGCCCTTGACTCTACCCATTAACCAGCTAAGAGACCTTGGACAAGCTTCATAGTCCCTCCAGGGCTTGGTTCTTTCATCTGTGGCTGAAAGGATTTAGTCAAGATGATCTCTAAGATTATTCCCATCTCTATGGCTTTATTATTTCAGGTACAACACAGAACCATATCAAGAGGAGAATATCGTTTATTGATTTGGATAACTTTATCTTAAGTAACAAATTACATTTAAAATTTCCCTGGCAATAATCTTTTACATATTATCAAAATAGCTGAAAATACAACTTTAAAGAATGAAGTGTTTCAGTTTTGTTTATAGGCTTTAGTGGAGAAAACCATTTCATGACAAGAGGTAATAAGCAATGCAGCCATTTTTTTATAGAAAAATAGATATAAAGTTATATATTTTTAGATATTTTCCATCCAATCTCAGCTATAAATGTCTTTATCACCTACAGTTATCTTTGGAATTAAATTTTTTGAGAGATGAATTCTGTAGACTATTTAATGCTTCAGCAGGTTTAGATGCTTATAACTTGTGAAAAGTTAAAATGTTTTCCCCTTTATTTCATATCTATTCTAAACTTTTATTGTTGCTTTTGAAATAGATATTTTAGAAACAAAAAGGATGTGAGAGATCATCTAGCCCAATTTTGGCATTTTTAAACCAAGATCACACATTCTTTTCACTCCTCCCATCAAGAGGTGATAGCTAGAGCCCTTGCTGTTCAAGCTCTGAGGTACTCCTTGTGAGATGCTCCACACACTGATGTGGTTGCGTGCTGGAGAGGCCACCTGTACACAATCTGACTGATGATTGGAGCTGAGTTTAGCCTTCTGCCATTCCCAATGAGACATCACATGACTGGAATTCTTTTGGAGCCTCCATTCCAGCCCTTCTGCCAACTGAATACCCCTTAGTGACTTCCATCAAAACTACATGAAAGAGGAGACTCACCCATCTGAGTACTGCTACACTACTGATTCATAAAATTATGAGATATAATAAAGTGATTGTTGTTTAAGCAGCTAACTTTTGGATAGTTTTTGTCTTGTTTTTATTTTTACTGCACCAATAGATAAACAGACTTTGGTCCCTGAAAGTGAGGTGCTAATATTACAAAATCTAAAATGTATGGCTGTGGTCTGGGGACGGGCAACAGGCAGAAGTCTGACAAGGCTTAAAATGAATACTAAAGAGGACTTGCAGAAATTGAAAAAAAATTACTAAGAGGTGGTAGAAAGTTTGGTATTACTTCTACCCAGGTAACCTGGAAAATATATAATGTACTGAATAAACTTGATAATCTAGTTAAGATGATTTCTGGATGAAGTGTTGAAGATGCTACCTTGTTTCTTCCAAGTTGTCTTTTTAAAAATGAGAGAAAAGAAATGAAATAATCAACTGCTAATAGATTATGGAGTGAATGTAAAGGGCTTAGGACAACCATTCCAACCAGCGAGTGGTCCTCAAAGTAAGAGATGGTCTCAGGGTAGAGATAAAATCTAATGCACTGCCAGTAGAACATACCCTGTGGTTGTAAGATCCCTTAAGACTTCAAAAGGATTTAAGGCAGTATCAAATGTATCCTCTCAGTAACAAAAAGAAAAAGGGCATGCCATAGTAGATGCTCTAAGAGAGACAATAGGGCTTAGTGCACAAACAACAGCTTCACAGGAAACCAAGATAGAGAAGGATTTACCTCAAAAAGATGTATGGGTTTGGTTTTGTCTAATGGAACAGATTAGGAATTGACACACAGAAGGCTATGGATTTTAAAGGAATTATATTAGCATTGAACAGGACAGAAAGAGTTAAAAAAAAAAAGGCCTAGAGATAACCAAAATTCTATATACAAGAAACATTCTAAGAAAACTAAATTTTATGGAAAACAGATTTTATGGAAAAGGAAGTTTTCAGATGGCAGGACCAGAGCCATGTAGAATTATTATAACACAAAGACCAAGACTAAACCTCAATTGGGAAATGAAAATATCTGCCTGATTATATTTAAGAATTGCTATAGGATAGTGATTGCTCTGTCTTATTTTCTCTGTTCTGGAAAAGGAATATTTACTATGATTATCCTATGCCTGTTTCATCTTGGGACATTCATTTGTCCCAAGGGGACAGATCATTTGTCTCTTCATTTCACAGGTCTACAGTCTAACAGTAACTTTATCCAAGGGGCGAAAATACCCTAAACCAAGATATTTTTATAGCTAGATATAATTTAAGTGATGTGATCCTGGACCTTGAACCTGAGTTTCATAACATAATAGAATGAGACTTTTGGTGGTTCTTGCATGATGAAGGAAGAAGATCAATACTGTTGTAAGTAGGGCTTGTACTCCAGTGGTTTAAGCATGAAAGCAAATTATTTGAAACTTCTTTTATGGGTATGCAGGTCAATGATCCCTCCCCTTGAATATGTACGTGATTGAGATTGCTTCAACCAGTAGACCATGGCAGAAGTGGTGTTAGATTGTCTAATATCATGAAACTTTCGCCTTCTTCACTTGATACCCTGACCTACCATATAAGAAATCTAACTACTCTGCAGATGTGATACTGAAGAGGCCACATTAGGCATTTTGTTGATAATTCCAGCTGAACTCAGCCTTTCAGATGTACCCTCCAAGTCACCATATGTGTGAGTATGCAATTTGCAGCTTCTAATCCACACTATCTAATGGTTGAATTTCATCAAGTGGCCTCTATTACACCACATGAAACAGTAGGATTATGCAGCAGATCTCTGCTGGAAGTTCTGACCCACAAAATTTGTGTGATACAGCAGAATGGTTGTAGGAGCTTTACTATTAAGTTTTGTGGTCTTTTGTTCCACAACAATAGAGACCTGGAACATATATCTTCTCCTTTAAAGGTCAATCTTTAACAGATAAAATTATGGCAAGGAGAAATGAAGTGATTTGCACAAGTTTATGCAGTAGTGTAAGGGGAGAACTGCAGTGTAAAACCAGAGCCCATATCTTCCTTTTATTTCCACTGCACCTCATCATCCTAACGGAGTGCCTTTTTTTTTGGTATAATGCTATCTTACAATGTTCAGAAATCAAGTAATCAACTTTATAAAAGTCAAACATGCTTTTTTTTTTTAGTCCTTCTGTTTCTTTCCTTTTACCTGATTGTCTTCTGTTATTTAATATTTTGAGACTCTGCCCACATATCAAGACAATAAGCATAGGTGAATTCTAATGTTTAGTGGACTTCAAAATAGAAATGCAGGGTAGTCTGAAGACAGTAATTTCGAATCACAGGCATCTTGTGATTACATCTTTTCTGTTTTAACAACACCTGTGGTACCCGAAGTGAGACTCATTTTCTAACTTCTCTTGATAAGACTGTGAGAAATTAACAGTAGTTCCTGAAACTATCAAGACAAAAAATGTCAGTGACACTGAATACAGATGTAAGCCTTCTATTAAAATAGAAGGCTTCTGTGAGAGATCACCCAAAACTTGTGAGAATTTTTTGGCTCTTAGTACCAATAATTCCTACAATGACTGTATATTGCTTAGAAATATCAAAGGTTTTATGGTTGAAACAGGAGATCTGACAGGTATGGGAAGATGAGGTATAGTATCTGGAGCAAGAAATATGAGGATCAATACAGCAACTTTCTTAAGCACAATGTTAGAGGTGTTGTATATATGGCTAATAACAGCCCAAACACCAATGGATCTCAGTTCTTCACCTATGGCAAGCAGTCACATTTGGACATGAAATATACAGTATTTGGAAAGGTAATAGATGTTCTGAAGACTCTAGATGAATTAGAGAAGTTACCAGTGAATGAGAAGACATGTCAACGTCTCAATGATGTGCACATTAAGGACATAACTATTCATGCCAATCAATTTGCGCAGTAGCTGTAGTAGATCTGGAAAGATACTTGGCAAACCATTCGAGGAACACACCTGTGGTGGTTTATGCAGTTTTAATTATATCAAAAGACTGCATCATCCTTCTGCTTGTTTACAACTGAAATCTCCCAAGTTGATGGTACCAAGGGGACCCAAACGGCTTTTACTCCCACAATTAGAGCATTTTCTTTGTTAAAACTATTATCCAATGTATGTTTTTAAGTTTAATTTTTTAAAATCCTCTAATTTTTTGTTACATATAAACATTCATTTAAAAAATAGAAATACATTATTTCTGTGATAAAGACTTAATGCCCTACCTATTTCTCTGCTCCCATTCACTGTCATCCCTTATAACTAGAATGAAAAGCACTTAATTTCACACTGTCTTCCGAGCTACAGTCAATCCAACCCCAGGATCAAGAAAGACTTTATTCAGAGAAATTTACAAGTTCCAAGCAAGCAGATCTGCATTTCCACACTGAGGTAACTCTTTGATAACTGGACTCTTTTCTTGTGATCACTTCTCCTTCCAAGTTTGGTTTTTGAGATGAAACCATCCTATATTCTATATCAAGTAACTGAGTCTCTGTCCCTTGTTTAATCTCATGCCTGGGTCCTGGTTTGGCTTTCCTTCACATTTCCCCTATTCACCCAGGATTGTGTCCCACTCTATTCTTAGGGATTCTATATTCAAATCTTGTTATGAAAATTTTAGCCTTGCAGTGGGAATTATGCTAATTTTCTCCAATTTTCTTGGTGTTCCTGTAATTCTCTCTAGAATCTTTACTTCAGTATTTAGCTGCCTTAACTTAGTTTTAAGTTACTTAACACCTAACTTTTACACTCTTGCTGGTATTCCTGGACCTAGTGTGTGGCCTGCCTGTCTATCCACCTGTCATGACCCATTATTGTTTAGTGCTCACCATTGTATTCTCCAGATAAAATGCTTTGCTTGTCTGGCTGGATTTCCATCACTCGATTCTTGTTCAGTTTGCAAGAACTGATTTTATCTCAGTGTTGGCTTTTAGTCTCCCACTAGTACCCAACCTAAACTCTTTCTGCCACAACCAAGTCCTATATTGGTTAGAGGACAGCTGCTGGATGATAGCTAATAGAGAGACAGTTACATCGCTCTAATAATTAAAAATGCATTGTATATCAGTTGTTCTAATACAATTTTAATAAAAATTTACCTCTTTAATAACATAAGAAAATACTCATGCTATTCTTTCTCCTTGGTCTTTGATAAGAATAATGAATGAAGGCCACAGATTCAGAAATTGAATATCAATGTTTTAAATATGTGCATATTTACAAAGGTCACTATTTAAGTGAAAGGGGTAGTTTTTATATTTGCCTCTAAATAATAGAGTTCTCACAGTGGAAAAGTATGATGCCTATTTAGATATAAAGCCACAGCTTTTCTCTGGGATGCAGTGAAATAAAGCATGTGACCATGATGTGTGTAATGTTTTTATTTAAAAAGTTAATAATTCTGACCTGGATTTTTGATCAAGAACTTAATATGACTAATATATATATATGTGTGTGTGTGTGTGTGTGTGTGTATATATATATATATATATATACATATATATCCATATCAACTATTGTAATCATTACAAAGTAAAAAAAATGTTGCAAGTTTTCAAGATGTTCTTCATTATATTGTATGGACTAAGTATTCGTCTTGGTCCAATTAGGAGATAGAGCCATACAGTAATTTAAATAGGGGAAGTTTAATATTAAGAATTATTAAGCTATGATAAAATCATAACTATAAAGATGAAAAGAGTATGTTCTAAAGGGCTGCTCCACCTTCTCCTAGAGCTAGGGAAATGTACCAAAGAAGGACATACTTAGGATATATTCCAACCTGTGCCAGGATAGCATTCAGACCTAGTTTGAACAGTGAGGTTTGTTGGATTGCCTGAGTTAAAGCTAGTTTACAGATATCAAGCAAGGAGAAATATTAAATAAAAAGAGAAAAAAAAGAACCTCTGGACTGGAGCTGCATGGCCACCAAGGAACTGTGTGCTCTGGGTGCACAGATGAAGCAAAGCAACACCAAATGTCCCTACACAACTGCCCTTTGCCTGACAGTGTAGCAAGAGCAAGAAAAAAACAAAATGCCATTTATCCTAACCAGGAAAAGAGAAGCTCCTTTCCCCCTGCAGTGTCTTTCTAGCGCCTTCTACTAAAAAAATTTAAAATCATACTTGCCATAAGGTAGAAAATGCGGGAAGTGTCCCATTACTGAGAACAAACATACGGAAGCGAAAATTTAGATTTGTGAGACTACGCTGATAACTGCCATAGACATCACATAAGCTATGTCACTATATTGTAAATGTACATTAATCAAAAAATAAAACAACTCTTTTGTGCCATGTATTTGCCCTATAAGTATTATCACAACCAGTATGCAATAAAAATTAGTAATAATTATAAATATTTTAACATTTAAAAACATTTAGGTGGACACTATTGATGCTCTAGATATTTTGAGAAGTTTCCCTCCAAATTGAAACTGATAAAACCTTTGTTCTAGATAAGCTTCCCTGTGCTGCCAGAAATTATTATTCCATGGACTTTACATCAATTTTTTTTTTTTTTAAGTAATCTCTATGCCCAACGTGGGGCTTGAGCTCATGAGTCCAAGATCAAGAGTCACATGTTCTATGAAATGGGCCAGCCAGGAACCTCTACATCAACCTTTATATTTGGCTTTATTATATATAAAAAATAGACTTCTGTGTCTTCCTTTCTTATTTTATTTCTCATGTTAGTCTTCAGATACATGGCAGTGGCAATAATCCACACAAATAAATGCTAAATTGTGATGTAGCCTACAACCAATAGCCACACATTGTTTTCATGGGAAGTCACAAGAAACCATATTGGCCTGAGTGGTTAGAGTCACAATTAATCTTTCTGTGCTGAGAACAATATATATTTCTTGTTCCAAGAGGACCATATAAGACAGTAAGCATTTGTTGCACTATACAAAATAGAGATAATTCTAAAGAATCTGACCCCTTCTTGGCTATCTAGAGTTTTTCTGAATGGGAGATTGAATCTCTGCTGGAAGAGTGTTTGTCACCATGCTGAATGCAAACTCCTTTTACCTTCTTGTAGTAACAACAATGCATTGACTAATTTCATGTAGTTTTGTCTCACTAAATATTTAAAAATTGTTTATATTGGTGATCATTAACATAATGATATTTTGAAATCAAAGCTTTGTTCCTAGTGCTTTAATCTCCCAGAAGCAACTGGAACTCATCCTAGAATTAGATTTGTGCTCCTTAACACCTGTATGAGCTAAGTGGTTTTCTTCTAGAAGTTAGCCCAGCTTACCAGTTAAAGGTATGTAGTCTGGAGTCAAAATTTTGAACTTTGCAATTGAATTTTAGGTTATCTATTTATTTATTCATCTATTTACTCTTTCAGCTAATACAAGGCCCTGTGCTACATCATGAGGATACAGCAGTGAGCAGGACAGACTCAATCCCTGCCCTCATAGAATTTACAATCTAGCCCAGAATAAACACACATTAAATAAATAAATATCAACTGAGTTACTGAAAATTTTGGTAAGTAACTTGAAGAAGTGTATAGCATACTATGAAAGGTGGAAGGGAGGTCTAATCTCTCTTGCAGGTTAGAGAAGTCTTGCTTGAGGAAATTACACTTGACTTCAGGTTTGAAAAATGACTAGGAATTGATAAAGGTGGGGGTCTGGAGTCTTGGGGCTGGGAGAGTTGTCCAGGTAAGCGAGGCCTCTGAGAAAGCCCTGGAGGCATGGGAACAACCTGAAGGGACAGAGGACCTAAAAGGAAAATACTGTTCTCAAGAGGACAGGCTGTAAGAAGAGTCTGGTGAGGAGGCAGGGGATTCAACACACATTATTTTAGAATTTATTAGATGTGACAAACCTCACTGAACCTCAGTTCTTCCTTCTGTAAAATAGAAAAAAAAAACAATGCCTCTGTTTCAGAAATGTTATAAAGATTAAATAATAGAATGTTTACAAAATCTTTGGCACATAGTTTTGCCAGACTAAACAGTCTGAAGTATTTACAACAGCAGAGCAATGCAGTGTCTTTCTATTCATTTTTCTAATCTAAGTTTCTGCATAATTTCAACCCTAATCATAACATTTTTAAGGATAGTACTTTTACATCTTAGATTTTTAAAATCAATCTTAGGAGTGACTATATAGTAGAGAGATGAGGAAGACAATATAAATATAAATAAGTTTAAATATATATACATATATGTGTGTGTGTACATATATATATATATATATATATATATATATATATATATATAACTAGAATGCATGTATTTTGGAACACAGATGCTCAAATATTTTAGTAAATAAATAATTTAGACTTTAGTTTGAAGAATTGCAACCTTAAGCATCTTCCTGTTAACATATTTCCACTTTTTCCTAAAACCATGGAAAACACAATTAACCATGTAGCATCTGTTGTGACTTTCTTCACTGGACTAGCAAAATTGCTTGAGTTTTAAGGTGTTTTCCAAAATTCAATTAAATAAACTTTGAGGTATGAGAAAAAACAATGGGCCCTCTAGCACCTCTTTTGGAGAAACACTGGGCCTAGTTGTCAAGGTAACTTAACCTCATTTTCAAGGTGAATGAGACCACCATAGGAAGGTGTCCTGGGGCTCAATATTTCCTAAGTATTTTATTCTTTAAGTGTTGTCAGAAACAAGCTTGAAGTTGACATATTGTTTTTCACTTTTATCTTTTTAAATAAGAGTTATAAAAAGCTCTTTGAACATCAATTTTTTTACCCTTGTATTTATATTTTTCCCTCAGGGAGCATTTTAAATGGTATGTTCTTATTATTCTCTCTCTCCCATCAGATTTGTTTCTCTAGAGTATTATTCTTTTACTTTATGTTTTACACAAGAAACTGACAGCTCTGGCCTTGCTAAAAGGATCCATTGTCTGCTTTTTTCTGATGAAAACACTTGCCCAATGTTCCACTGACCTTTTGAATTTTCCCTCTTTACTTCTTCTGTATCCCGGTTGCAACATGAGCTTTTTTTCCCCCAATAATCCACAAGAAAATACACGAATGATAATAGAGAAAAATGTCAGAAACATGAAAACCAGGTGCTAAGAGATGGGCCTGTACCACTGTGAAAGTCTAACCCCTGGTGTTCTGAGAGTAAAAATATCTATCATGCCTTCCACGAAAATTGAAAAGGAAAATGTTTCAGAGATATTTATTGAGATATTAGGATGGTCAGAGCAATGTCTTTCTCTACTAGAGGAAAGTAAGCATGTATGTGTATTTGGGGGGCAAAATCTATTTATGGCCAAACCGAAGAGCCAGATGTCAGAAATAATCTGATCAAGCCTGTCATTGACAGCCTCTGAATGATGTGAACAAGGGTATTTGAGTGGTGGAACTGGAAAAATTCCAGGCATATGACACTGTGGAGAAGTCTTTCACAGAACTTGCTATGGCTGCCTCATTTAAGAAAATGACTACCCCGTTTGCCTTTCAGCCTTCCGTTTTTTGTTGTTGCTTATTTTGTGTTTATTTTTACAGTGGAACCCTCCATGGTAGTACCAATGGAAAATTAGTGAGTTTTAAAGGGAACACTAAGCTACAATTAACTGATAAAAAATTATGCCTTTTCCTGGTTGAGTATTATGGGATGCCATGGAAATGACTATACTGACAAGTAAAAATTAAAAGTGGCTTAATTCTCCACTGTGAAAATAAAGGAAGAGATCATTCCTTCTCCCCCAATTTTCTTACAGCATTTAAGTTAGAAAACTTGTAATTAAGTACTTCTCATTTCTTTGAAATGTGTATAAACCTTTAGAAACCTAGACAGGCCTTTTGTCAGCTTTATGACCCAGGAATGCTTTCCTCAAAGACCTAGGAGCCTGGGATGCCTGGGTGGCTCAGTTGTTAAGCATCTGCCTTCGGCTCAGGTCATGATCCCAGGGTCCTGGGATTAAGCCCCACATCGGGCTCCCTGCTCAGCGGGAAGCCTGCTTCTCCCTTCCCCACTCCCCCTGCTTGTGTTCTCTCTCTTGCTGTGTATCTCTCTGTCAAATAAATAAATAAAATCTTAAAAAAAAAAGACCTAGGAGCCAGCTTTTTGAAATGTAAACATCAAGAGAGATTGTGTCACTATTTCCCAGTTTCTGTGGGAGAGTAGTTTAATTTTTGTAGGTGTCTTGTTCCATGTTGGAAAACTACCTCCTGCTATAAAGATATGAGAAATTTGTTTTTCTTCTAGTAGTCAATTAACTAACACAGATGGTCATCCCAATTACCAGGTATAAAGTTAGGATGTACTTGTGTGACAAATGGTACTGTCAAATCCCCTCTTATTTGAGGACTTATTACTGTTTTCCTTGAAAACATGTATGTAATGAATTATACCTCTTTGGTTATATAAGGGGATAAATATTCCTTCTGTCTTTGTGATCTCTTAATGGACTACCTGTTTGACATTACATTCTGATTTAATACTTATTCATTAATAAAGTATTCTCTTTCTCTACTGCCTTTATGGAGAGGCTTTCTGGGTTTGGAGAAGATTTTATTTTTAATTATATTTCCCCAACACAATATGATTTAAAAGTACATTTTAAAATGGGTATGTGTTGCAATCAACCAGAAAAATATACTAAACCTAATGTCTCCTATCTGAAATAAGTTTACTTCAGTCTTTTCAAGGCCTTGTGGATGGATAAGAAGAATTTGTATGGAAGCGGAAAATCTAATTGATAGCATCAAGAAATTTGTTGAGACAGAGATCCAACTCATCTTCCTCATCATAATTTTCTTTCTGAACCTGTCACTACAGTTAGATTAGTTGTAAATAAAAATAAATAAACATAGTTGGTGGTGATATAAAAAGATTTTCAGGGTATAATTCAATGATATATTTCAAAAGGGTCGTTAAATGTCTCCTATTACATCTCCCTGACTTATAAAGTGTCTGAGAAATGTATAAGTAGAATCTAACAAAAGTTTTATTAAAATTTATCATAGGATGCCATTTGCAAATCAATGTTTTCATCACTATGTCCATGAAATAATACAGACACCTCCTCACCAGGTGGAAGTCACTGGTGGGTTTCATCAAGACTTTGGTCTGGTGTTTATTTGACTATGTTTTTACTGTTGATGTAAATAAACACAAATTTTTTAATTTGATTAAATAGGCACTTATGACAGGTAATTATGAAATGTTGAAAAGTGACAATCCTTAGTCATAATGCAGTCTTGAGAATGAGGGATGGAAGACACAAGGAAGGCTAGAGGAGTTGTATGCATCTAACATGGATTAATTTCCAGTGAGAACTTTTCATGTTGGACATTCCTGAGGAAAGTACTTTCTCACCAAAACTAAAGTGGAATAATGATATATAATCCCCTCCCTGATATGAATTAGGAAAAATCAGGAGGATACAAATATAACAGTGCTTCTTTTTATAATCAGGGTTTAATTAAATAATATATTTCCAGAGGGTCATTTAAAGTTCATCTATTGCATCTTCCTAATTATGTAGAAGATTCTGTGAAATGGGAACTATGAGGAGTCTTCCTGTCTATGCCCGCCGTTTACAGACGTTTTGAGTGAGTAGACCCTGAACATTGCCTAAGTTTGCTGACACTATGGAGAATCTTGGAGGAACCACAGACTGAGAATTTTAATCATAAATAAATTATCTGAAATGAGAGGGCTTTCATTCTATGGTAGACTGGCATGGGACCAACTGAAGAGGTTCAGTAGAACCTGAGAAGACAAAAGAAAAGTCTACTTAGAGTTAGACCTACTTACCTCAAAGTATACTGAAAATTTCCAGAATAAGGTACCATCAGTGAAAGACTGCATTGTCTGCCTCATTACCCATCCAGGACTTCTGGTCTGGTTAATATTCCAGGACCCCAGGCTGGACGTCTGTATCTAGAGTCCTAACTACACAAATCAAATATAGAGCTGCCTCTTCTCCCTCAAGCAGAAATGTGACCCTCATTTTTTTTTTTAATAGTTAGTATAAGTTTTCTCCATGGCCTACCTAGTCTTCCTGATAGACAGCTCTTGAGAGCACTTAAGAGTAGCTGGTGTTATAGATGTGAATAGCACTAAGTATAGTTTCTCAGTGAAACATCCAGGTGTTTCCACTTTCTGAGCAACTCTAGGCTTGGTGTCATTGCTGCCTGCCTCACATCCATCTCCCTCAGGACTGACACTTAATTCTGAGTGTCAGTTTTGCTTCTTAGGCCAAGTTTTCTATCAATTTAGTGCCATAAATCACAGAAAGGATGTGAGGACGAGGGGGCAAAGCTACACCCTGGCTCATATATAGGATCTAGAGCCTGGCCCACATATGGTTAGAGGCTATTGGACACTGCATTAAAGTTCAGAGATTCTTGATGAGATCAGAACATATGACATGTATGACAGACCCCTTGCTTTTCTGTCTCTCATGGTTCATCTCCAGCACTTACCAGAGGGGTCAATCTATTTTCCTAGACTGGTTGACCTCTGTGGCTCACTGTGAGGGAACAACAAATGCCTCTCTGATGGCCCTGGTGGCAGGAGGTGTTAGGTACCTTTGTCCTTGCCCTATTTTCCTCCTCACCTGTTTTTCTCCAGTGAAATTGCACTTTACTCTGACAATAGCCCAAATATTAGATGAGACCCATGGAATTGTTTCTATTCAACCAATTTTGTGTGATTCACCTTACAGTTCTTCATTGAAGCATTCAAGTAAATATCACAAAGCCTTATAGATTTGGGGGAAAAGGGAAGAAATCATGACCTTTGGTAAAGAAAACAGTGTAGATGAATGAGAGATGTACTTGGTGTGGTTGGTCCTCTCCTACAATATCTGAAATCCATCAAACATATATGCCACAGCAAAGCAATGCCATATTTTTTAAAAGATACACATCCAATCTATGTGAGATAGTTCTTTACCTTTTATTGTCAAAACCTAATCCATTTCCTACAAATAAACTTGGCCTTAGAGTGTATTTGCCTTCTCCTTGCTTTACATTATATTATAAACCTTCTTATAGGAAAAGATATCAAGTGGCATCATGTCCAAAATGCTTTTATTTTACCCATGAATTTCTTTTTTCATTGAAGAATGAAGGATGGAAGTTTCAGTTTTCCAAATTCATGTACTATGTTTATACACATTAATTTATGCTTATGTTACCTGCTTATTTGTGTTTGTTTCTTAGGACAAAACTAGAGTGACTATATTTTCTAGATAAAGTTATACTTTGAATTTTTTAATTATGATGAAAGCAATATTCCAGGATACTAAGGGACATAAACCTGTCAAAAGGATTATATTTGCCCTTTTATTTTCTTTCAATTTCAATAGACAGAATATATTTAATAAATATTTACAATAAAATATATTTTTAATAAAATCTACACTGTTTTCACCACTATGTGTGACAGGAGAATATTTCACTGGTGGAAAATCCTGAGCCCCCAACTTGGCATTGCTCCTTTGTAATTAGGAACCAACTACAGAGAGAACACCAAAGCATTGGCAGAGACTATCTGGCTATTGCTCTAGCAACGTGGACAGGGTGTCTTATCTGCTTTTATTTTGTATCTCAGGGAGAAATATGGCCATCATGTAACTCTACCCACAACTTCAACTGATGGATTAATTCTGTTGACCATTGCCTGACAAAAGTCATTGTCTTACTAAAGGACACATCTCCCTAAGTGATTAGAGAGATAAATATGAACAGGGCATTTGTATGCATTATTTATTTTTCTTCAGTTCCTATATCCTATAAGGAAGGATGTGATAACTTTAATTGGAACAACAACCACAGTTTCGTAGTAATTTCTATTCCCTTAAAAAGGACACATCATGGAGGAGGAGGAGGAGCAAGATAGCAGAGGAGTAGGAGACCTAAATTTCATCTGGTCCCAGGAATTCATCTAGATAGGGATCAAACCATTCTGAACACCTACAAACTCAACAGGAGATTGAAGAAAAGAATAGCAGCAACTCTCTGAATGAGAAAAGCGACCACTTTCTGGAAGGTAGGACGTGCAGAGAAGTGAATCCGAGGCGATATTCAGGAGGATAGATGGCGGGGGAGGGGGCCTCCTTCGGCCACTTCTGGCAAGTGATAGAGCCGCGGAGCACAAAATCGGAACTTTTAGAAGTCTGCTCCACTGAGGGACGTCGCTCCAGTGGCTAAGCGGGGGGTGGGACCCTTGCTGGGACAGTGTGGTCTCAGGACCCTCGGGGTCACAGAAAGACCGGGGGTGCCTGAGTGCGGCAGAGCTCCCAGGTATCGGAGTGGGGAAGCCGGCTGCAGAGACGGAGCCGAGGCGCGGGCTCTCAGCTCAGGGTTGCCATAAACTGTGATCCGCGACATAGTCGGGCCACTGCTGTCCAGCAGGGACCCAACAAGTGGCAGATCTGGGGAGACTCCCCTTCCTCCCCTGGGAGGAGTGGTGCAGGAGTGCACCGCAGAGATCTGCTGGGTTTGGAGACTCCACTGGGGGCCATGTGCCAGAGAAAGAAATGCTCGGTCACAGGCCGGGTGAGCACGGAGTGCGGCCGGAGACCGGGGAGACGGGAGTGACTGACTGCTTTTCTCTGGCGGTGCACTGAGGAGCAGGGCCTGAGTTCTTGGCTCCTCTGGGGCAGAGATTGGGAGGCCACCATTTTCGCCCTCGTTCTCCAAAGCTGTACCGAGAGCTTGCAGAGAACAAAAGCTCCCGAGAGCAAACCTGAGCAGATTACTGAGCCCAGACCGGCAAGGGCAGGGCAATTCCACCTCTGGAAAAGACATTTGGGAACCACAGCAACAGGCCCCTCCCCCAGAAGATCAGCAAGAACAGCCAGCCAAGACCAAGTTTACCGATCAATGAGAATGGCAGAACTCCAGCGCTAGGGGAATACAGCACATAGAATTCATGGCTTTTTTTCCCCCCTTGATTCTTTAGTCTTTCAAAGTTAATTTTTTAAATTTTCTTTTTTCCTTTTAATTTTTTTTGAATTTTTCTTTTTCCCTTTTTCAACCAACATCTTATCAATCCCTTTTTTAAAAAAAATATTTTTTATTTTTAATTTTTAGAGTCATAGTCTATCTCTCCATAGAAGTTAACCTTATTTTTGGTGTATATATAAGTTGTTCTCTCTTTAAAATTTTGGGATAGTTTCTTCTAACAGACCAAAATATACCCTAAATCTCTAGTGTATGGCTTTGTTCTAGTCTCCTGTCTGATCACATTCTCTCCCCCCGCTTTTTTTAATTTCTCTTTCTTTTTTCAACCAACTTCTTATCAATTCCTTTTATAAAACCTTTTATAATTTTCATCTTTACAGTCATATTCCATCCCTTCATCATATTTGCCCTTATTTTTGTATGTATATAAGTTTTTCTTTCTTTAAAATTTTGGGAGGCCATTTCATCCAACAGACCAAAATACACCCAAAATTGAGTGTGTGGCACTATTCTATTCACCAGCCTGATCATATTTGATCATAGTCTTTTTTTTTCTTTCTTTCCCTATCTTTTCCCCTGGTTTCACATCTCTTCTGATTGGTTTAGTGTATATTTTTCTGAGATCGTTGTTACCCTGTTAGCATTTTGTTCTCTCATTCTATTCTCCTCTGGACAAAATGACAAGATGGAAAAAATCACCTCAAAAAAAAGATCAAGAGGCAGTACTGACCACCAGGGACCTAATCAATATGGACATTAGAAAGATGTCAGAACTAGAGTTCAGAATGACAATTATAAAGACACTAGTTGGGCTTGAAAAAAGCATGCAAGATGCTAGAGAAACCCTTTCTGGAGAAATAAAAGAACTAAAACCTCATCAAGTTGAAATCAAAAAGGCTTTTAATGAAGTGCAATAAAAAATGGAGTCTCTCACTACTAGGATAAATGAGGCAGAAGAGAGATTTAGTGATATAGAAGACCAAATGATGGAAAATAAAGAAGCTGAGAAAAAGAGAGATAAACAACTACTGGATCACGAGGGCAGAATTCAAGAGATAAGTGATACCATAAGATGAAACAATATTAGAATAATTGGGATCCCAGAAGAAGAAGAAAGAGAGAGAGGGGTAGAAGGTATATTGGAGCAAATTATAGCAGGGAACTTCCCTAATTTGGGGAAGGAAATAGGCATCAAAATCCAGGAGGCACAGAGAACCCCCCTCAAAATCAATAAAAATAGGTCAACACCCCAACATCTAATAGTAAAAGGTACAAGTCTCAGAGAAAAAGAGAAAATCCTGAAAGCAACTTGGAACCTGAGGTCTGTAAACTACAATGGTGGAAACATTAGATTGGCAGCAGCCCTATCCACAGAGACCTGGCAGGCCAGAAAGGACTGGTATGATATATTCAGAGCACTAAATGAGAAAAATATGCAGCCAAGAATACTATATCCAGCTAGGCTTTCATTGAAAATAGAAGGAGAGATAAAAAGCTTCCAGGACAAACAAAAACTAAAGGAATTTGCAAATACAAAACCAGCCCTACAAGAAATATTGAAAGGGGTCCTCTAAGCAAAGAGAGAGCCTAAAAGTAACATAGACCAGAAAGGAACACAGACAATATACAGTAACAGTCATCTTACAGGGAATACAATGGCACTAAATTCATATCTTTCAATAGTTACCCTGAATGTAAATGGGCTAAATGCCCCAATCAAAAGACACAGGCTATCAGATTGGATAAAAAAACAAGACCCATCGATGTCCTATCTGCAAGAGACTCATTTTAGACCCAAAGACACCTCCAGATTGAAAGTGAGGGGGTGGAAAACCATTTACCATGCTAATGGACACCAAAAGAAAGCTGGGGTGGCAATCCTTATATCAGACAAATTACATTTTAAACCAAAGACTATAATAAAAGATGAGGAAGGACACTATATCCTACTTAAAGGGTCTATCCAACAAGAAGATCTAACAATTGTAAATATCTATGCCTCTAACATGGGAACAGCCAATTATATATTAATAACAAAATCAAAGAAACACATCAACAACAATACAGTAATAGTAGGGGACTTTAATAACCCCCTAACTGAAATGGACAGATCGCCAAGCAAAAGATCAAGAAGGAAATAAAGACTTTAAATGACACACTGGACCAAATGGACTTCACAGCTATATTCAGAACATTCCATCCCAAAGCAACAGAATACACATTTTTCTCTAGTGCCCATGGAACATTCTCCAGAATAGAACACATCCTAAGTCACAAATCAGGTCTCAACCGGTACCAAAAGACTGAGATCATTCCCTGGATATTTTCAGACCACAATGCTTTGAAACTAGAACTCAATCACAAGAGGAAAGTCAGAAAGAACACAAACACATGGAGGCTAAAAAGCATCCTACTAAAGAATGAATGGATCAACGAGGAAATTAAAGAAGAATTTAAAAAATTCATGGAAACCAATGAAAATGAAAACACAACTTTCAAAATCTTTGGGATGCAGCAAAGGCAGTCCTAAGAGGAAAGTATATAGCAATACAAAACTTTCTCAAGAAACAAGAAAGTTCTCAAATACACAACCTAACACTACATCTACAGGAGCTGGAGAAAGAACAGCAAATAAAGCCTAAACCCAGCAGGAGATAATAACGATCAGAGTAGAAATCAATGAAATAGAAACCAGAAGAACAGTAGAACAGATCAATGAAACTAGGCTCTGGTTCTTTGAAAGAATTAACAAGATTGATAAACCCCTGGCCAACTTATCAAAAGCAAAGAGAAATGACCCAAATAAATAAAATCATAAATGGGAGAAGATATTTGCAAATGACATATCAGGTAAAGGGCTAATATCCAAAATCTATAAAGAACTTATGAAACTCAACACCCAAAGAAGAAATAATCCAATCAAGAAATGGGCAGAAGACATGAACAGACATTTTTCCAAAGAAGACATCCAAATGGCCAACAGACACATGAAAAAGTGCTCAACATCACCTGGCATCAGGGAAATCCAAATCAAAACCTCAATGAGATACCACCTCATACCAGTCAGAATGGCTAAAATTAACATGTCAGGAAACAACAGATGTTGGCGGGGATGCGGAGAAAGGGGAACCCTCCTCCACTGTTGGTGGGAATGCAAGCTGGTGCAGCCACTCTGGAAAACAGTATGGAGGTTCCTCAAAAAGTTGAAAATAGAGCTACCCTTAGTGGGTATTTACCCCAAAGATAAAAATGTAGTGATCCGAAGGGGCACGTGCACCCCAATGTTTATAGCAGCAATGTCCACAATAGCCAAACTATGGAAAGAGCCAAGATGTCCATCAACAGATGAATGGATAAAGAAGATGTGGTATATATATATATATATATATATATATATATATATATATATACACAATGGATAATTATGCAGCCATCAAAAAAAAAAAACAACAAAACGAAATCTTGCCATTTACAATGACGTGGATGGAACTAGAGGGTATTATGCTAAGAGAAATAAGTCAATCAGAGAAAGACATGTATCATATGATCTCACTGATCTGAGGAATTCTTAATCTCAGGAAACAAACAGGGTTGCTGGAGTGGTGGGGGGTGGGAGGGATGGGGTGGCTGGGTGATAGACACTGGGGAGGGTATGTGCTATGGTGAGCGCTGTGAATTGTGTAAGACTGTTGAATCACACACCTGTACCTCTGAAACAAATAATACATTATATGTTAAAAAAAAAAAAGAAGATAGTAGGAAGGGAAAAATGAAGGGGGATATTGGAGCGGGAGATGAACCATGAGAGACTATGGAGTCTGAGAAACAAACTGAGGGTTCTAGAGGGGAGGGGGTGGGGGGATGGGTTAGCCTGGTGATGGGTATTAAAGAGGGCACGTTCTTTAATACCCTGGGTGTTATGCACAAACAATGAATCATGGAACCCTACATCAAAAACTAATGATGTAATGGATGGTGATTAACATAACAAAATAAAATTAAAAAAAAAAGGACACATCATTGCATGTATAGGGAGATATAGGGAGGCAGAGCCTCAGGAACAATCCTCTGAGGATCTACCACAATCCCATTTAACAAACTCTAGTTTTAGCTATGTAATGTGAATTGGGTGTTGTCACAAATTATTTGATTGAATCTTTATAATATTTTGAGATTTTAAAAAATGACATCAGTATCATTCTAGACACAATCCTCAAGGAGGTAGATCTCTACTAACAGTTAGGCCCATAATCCTAAACCTGTATGTTACCAGTTTAGCATAACCCCTCAGAGAACAATAATTTCTGTGTGGTGGTGTTACATTGTTCCTAAAACCCTACAGTAACCACCGCAGGATTATGAAATGACCAAAACACAGTTGTTGTGCTCACCTAGCTCTGAATCTAGGAAAAATTATGTAAGTATACAAAGAACTTCAATAATATTTAGAGTGAATGCGGATCAATGTCAAAGATCTGTGTGTGCTCTATAAGCAATGATGATCTGTGCAAAGGAAAGGAAATTGCTGTTCTGTTATTATTCAAACGAGGGAGAAATAACATCCTATACGCATTTGAGGGGGCAACAAATTTTCCTGGTGGAGGATAATTAGTAAATTAATTTGTTAAATTGTCTATGTTAGGGGGCTTAAAGAGTAATAGATATTTTTTATTAAGAGTGATGTGATGCAAATTGCACTCTAGTTAAAGGAAGGAATGACCAAAAGACAAAAGGGCAGGAAAGCATAGTGTTTGTTTTGAAAAAAGAAGTAAGCTAGTTTAACTAGAGTTTAGTTATAGAAGAAAATACCCAGAAAGAAAGCAAGGATCCTGAAGGAGTGGAGAGCTATTAAATAGCAAGAAAAGGTGTTTATGTCCTATGTTAGGAGCTTTGGTAAATTGTGAATATTGCTGAGCAGTGAAGTAACAAGACTGGAACTGTGTATAATGAAGATATTCTGGCAACACATAAGTGAGGGCATACCAATGAGTTGAGAAGTGTAGTAGGTTGAATGGTGTCTCACAAAAAATCATGTCTACCCAGAACTTCAGAATGTGAATGTAGATGATGTTATTAGTTAAGGATCTCAAAATGAAATCATATTGGATTTATGGTAGGGCCTGAATGCTATGACCAGAGTCCTTATAGAAGAGAAGACACAGAAAGACACAGAGATGATGTGAAAATGGAAGCAAATTGTAATAATGTATCTATAAGCCAAAGAATATGAAGGATTGCCTACAACAACCAGAAATAGGAGAAGAAGGGCATGGGATGGTTCCTCCCTCAGAGTCTCCAGAAAGAACTAATCCTTCTAATACTTTGATTTCAAGCTTCTGTCCTTCTTAACTAATAGAAAATAAATTCTGTTTTAAGCCACCCAATTTAGGAATTTGTTATGTCAGCCCCAGAAAATCAATATAGGATACTATAGCAGATGTCCAAATGAAGCATAATAAAGGTCTGAACTAGAGGGGGGCAGGGAGTAGAAAAAGAAAGAAGCATGTGGACACAGGATTTACCATAAAGTTTATGTGTCACAGACCCTCACTTATACATCCCTCTCTGAGGCTTATACTGAATTATGCATGGAAATTGGAAATTCTTTACTTAAATAAAGCACACACACCATATAAATTACTAAGCATACAAAGCCTAGACTAGCCCCTGTCTGCATGACATAGCAAGTAACCTATTTTAGTCAGTTGCAATGTAAGAGAGAATCCAATGTTTTCAGTTTGGCAATCACAGATGGTGGTGATATTCCTTATCAGAAACAATAAATTTAGGGAAGGAGCTTTTTTGCAAGTAAGCAAAAATCAGGTTTTCTAACAATTTGTAATCTACTTATCCCCTAAGATCCCGTCCACGGCTGGATTTAGCCTGTGGTCTGTAGTTTGCTGACCCCTGGTACAAAGAAACAACTCTAATAAAATGTGTTAAGTGGTATAATAGGAGTATGTATACAGTACAAAATGGTCACAAAGCAGAGGAAGCAGTTTCCTGCCACTATGTACTGGAAAAGCCTTTCTAGCTCCTATTGTGAATTAGGTTTATTTGGTCTTTTCCGGAAAAAAAGAAAAAGAAAGTTTGTTGACCTGTGGTTTAGACCACAAGCTCCTCTAGGAAGCGGCTCCATTGTTTTTTCATAATTGTATCTACAGTGTTGAGTACAGAGCACATCAAATAGTAGATGCTAATTCATCTTGAAAAATGGAGAACCTGAGTCCTGGGTACTGATAAGCTATCCAAATGGAGATATAAAGTAGATATTAAAAATATGGATCTTGGGGCACCTGGAGGGCTCAGTCAGTTGAGCATCAGACTCTTGACTTCAGCTCAGGTCATGATCTCAGGGTCATGAAATTAAGCCTGTGTTGGGCTCAGGCTCAGTGCTCAGCAAGGAGTCTGCTTGAGATTCTCTCTCTCCCTCTCCCTCTGCCCCTCCCCCGCTTGCACTCAATAAATAAATAAATAAATAAATAAATAAATAAATAAATAAAATATTTTTAAAATTTAAATAAATAAAATCTTTAAAAAATATGGATCTTGAATTTAGGAAAAATATTGGACTGACGATATAGATATAGGTAATTGACACAGATGCCATCGCTGAAACTTTAGAATTGACTGAGAGCTCTGAGGGGGGAGGCTATTACAAAGGAAAAGACCTGAGGATGAACTTTGATAAACACAAGTATCATATTGGTTGCTGCAATGAGTATAGTCAGGCATTTTAGATACACTAACTGTAGAGCCAAAGAGATACTTTAAATAAATATATTCAATAAATTGGTGAAATGGAACTTTATTGTAACTCTTGACTTTCTCTAGCTTTTTTCTTGTTTGGCCCGTCACTTACAGGAAATGTCAAGTGATTCTGGAGACCACCTGGAGTTGCTTTAACTTCAATCCCCTGAGAAGCCTCAAAAGGTCAAGTATCATCTCCTACTGCTTCTCAGATGCCTTTACATCGTACCGAGTTCCTAGTTAATCTTCCCCTGTCCTGTAAAATTCACATGTGTCAGTTCTCTAGATAGAAATGACACACATTCTTTCAATTTTGGAAACAGAGCTTTTTCTCATACACTCAAGGGGATAATCCCACATTTTAAAGAAAGATTTTAAAATATTGAAAGCTATAAAGATTAGAGTAGCTCTTTAAAAATTCCCTAAAAAGCACATTATGCAGTAATAATGTACACTATCTTAAAAAAATATGATTTAAATTTCAAAAAGTCAGGAATAATTTTAAGTGAATTTACAGATACAGATTAATCATGATATAGTATTTAAAAATACATGCACACATATGAGTGTACACATAGAGAAACGAAAATGCACACATATAAACACAAGTACCATGTGTGTTCATTACTGATAATAGCTCAACAAAAGTAATAAACACTTTGAGATCTTACTGTATGCCAAGGATGAACTAAGTCACTGCAAATATTAGCTTCTTTATCCTTCCAGCGACTCTGAGGTAGATAATATTATTTTTTACAGTTTTCAATTACTACTTTATATAGCCAACACAAATAAAATCCCAAAGGAGTCTCAAAATAAACCAAAAGCTTACTCTTCAATTTAAGTCAAGAAATTGTTTATTTAGCATCTTCTATCTGCTAATCAGTATGCCACATGCTTAAACACAATGTCTTACTTCTGCATAAGAAAAGATATATTAATGCAGTCATGGACATCAAAGGGGCTGTTTGACCTCAAGGTAAATGCCAGTCTCCATGCTAGAAGACAGAAACCAAACTGTAAGAAAACCTTTCAAAAGGGAGGTTTTCAGGTTCTAAAAAAAAAGTTATAGACAGCCAGTTATCAATGGAGCACTGTTATTTTACCTTATTCTTCTCCTTTTCCTTTACTTGCTTTCACTTAGGACTTGGCCCTATCTTTTCTTTTTCAAATAATCCTCTTTTCACTTCAAACTGGAATGGAGAGGCATGGAACTGTTTAAACTTCTTCTTTGCTATTTCCCAAGACATGCTCTTAAAACTCTTGTTTAATTAAATTAATTATTTATTGAGAGAGAGAGAGAGTACGCGTGGGCAGGCACTCTAGCGGGAGGGCAGGGCAGAAGGAGAGGGAGAGAGAGAATCTCAGACTCCCCGCTGAGCCCAGAGCTGCGTGCAGAGCCCCATGCAGGACTCAATTTCAGGACCCCGAGATCATGACCTGAGCTGAAATCAAAAGTCTGATGCTTAACCGACTAAACCACCCAGGCACTCCAAAACTCTTGTTTAATTTTAAAAGCCTAGCTAATTTCTTTGGGGGAAAGAAAGAAAGAAAGGGAGAAGAAAGATGGGGGTGCCAAGGCCTGGTGACTGCCAACGTGTCTGGTGCATGCCAGAAGCTGGCCTGTGCTTCTTGGGGCCCCTTTCACCTGCCTCTCCCACCCCACCCAGGGTTAAGGCAGGGAGGGAGGGTGCCACAGCCAGACTCTGTGAAGGCCTGATCCTGGGCTGCTGGTATTGGAATTCACAGGTATCCTTCTGGGATCTTCAACATGAGGACCTGATGGGGTACCTGGAAGGAAAGCCCACAGAAGCATCCCCACTCCCACCTCCAACTGCATCTGGGAGATTCTCACTCTCACATTAGTCCACACTCAGCCTCCAGCACTAGTTTCTGGCTCCAGCAGCTTCTGCTCCAAGAAATTGAAAAAGTCATTTCAGCTGTGTTAGATCCACAATGGTAAGTATAACAATTCGATATTTCTGTTCAGGTGTTTTTTTTACATCTGTGACCTGGACAGTTTTGCTTCTTGTTTATTTCAACTTCAGTCAATTGATTCAGTCGTTTACGTATGTGCCTATCAAGGGATCTGGGCCCTGTGGTTCATTCCCTAAAATATTCTATCCCTGTCTCACTCAGTCTCCAAGGCCAGTGTTAGAGTCATAGTTCAAAGCATACAAAAATTATGATATGATAATCATGTTGAAGATCCAGAAAAAAACAATATGAAATTCTTCTAAATTTTATATAATTTTTAATAAAAGTTATCAGGAATTGACTTAGACTCTCACATACATGCCTTTAATATGTAACCGTTTGGCCTACCATAGAGATTTGTCAGACACAAGGAAAGCAGCATGTAAAGAAAAGTCTTTACCTGACTGATCTGACAGTCCCTAGTGTTTGTCTCTACAATGAAGCTGTGTTGGCCCTGCCCAGGAGAGAGCACAATCAAAGACAGCACACTGGCCTGTCGTCTTCATAAAATCACCTCCGTGGATGATGATAGTGACTTTGATGATTTGAAAGGAGAGCTAGCTAATAAATATATTCCCAAATACGTTGTTGGAAAAATTAAAGTAATAAGAAACAGAAAGTGTGAGGGATTGATTCGGGAGAGAATGATTGGAGCAACCCACGCTACAGTAGAGGTTCTAGTGTTGCTGGACAGCCACTGTGAAGTGAATGTGATGTGGTTGCAGCCTTTGCTGGCTGTCATCCAGGACATCCAACCATCCAACCATGGCTTGCCACCCAACTGATATCATCAGTGCAGACACGCTTGTCTATAGCTTGTTGTCTTCTGTGAAACAGGGAGGCTTCAGCTGGGGGCTGTACTTCAAATGGGACCTTGCCTTGTTCCCCTTTCTGAGCTATGAGGACCAGATGGAGGTAATGCATCAGTAAAGTCACCCACAATGACTGGAGGATTGTTTGCCATGAATAGATGCTATTTCGGTGAATTGACAGTATGACAGTGGCGTGTAAATCTGGGGAGGAAAGGATTTAGAAATATCACTTAGGATCTGAAAATGTGGTGGTAAGCTGTTCATCATTCCTTGCTCTACAGTAGGACATGTTTTCTGGGAAAAAAAAAAAAAGGCCACCATATGGATCTCCTAAAGGTTAGGACACTGTGACACATAATGCTTTGAGTCTGGCACATGTTTGGCTGAATGAATATAAGGAACATTATTTTTCCTTAAGACCTGATCTGAAGACCAAAAGTTATGGAAATATCAGGTGAGTATATTGAAATGAAGAAGAAATTGGGTTATAAATCATTAAATGATATCCAGATAATATTTACCCAGAAATGTAGATATCTACACAAGGACAATGTGGAAGGAGGCACAATAAGTGTAAGAAAAATCAGTTAAGAAACTATTGCATAGCCCAGAGGAAAGCCATGAGACCCGAGGAAGGTCTGAACTAAGGCAGGACTTGATTATCTTACATACTACATATTGGAATTATTTGTTTGGAAAGTGGGATATAAGTACATTAAAAACAAAGAAGAGATTCTAGTTTCATCCATTGCTTCATACCCATTATTGCTTTATTTACTATGTGCAAGAAAGTTTAGCAAATCCTGAATTTAGTTATTCAAAGATAAACAAGACTGAGTCTATTTCCCCAAAGAACATACAGTATACCATAAGAGACAAACAGTTGCTAATGCTGCTATTCTTTCATGCATTAGAAGTCAAGGTGAAGAAGGAGAGAAATTAAAGAATGACTCCCAAAGGATGGGAAGAGATGTGGACGTCACCAAAGATGGCAGGCAGGGTGGGAGAACACAGCTGGAAAGGAAGATGATAAATTAAAAGTATGGAAGATAAAATATGAATTCTGTGATCCGTTAAAAATGTTTTTGTGAAGAAATGAATATACCTGGAAAATTATTAGATCAAGTTTACAGCTATGCAAGTTACCAAAGCTGAAGATAAAGACTTTCATTTTATCTTAATCTGATGGGAAGACCTTTTACCACAAAACAAAACAAAATAAAAAGGTATACTTTTAGTTTGTGATATAATGAGGGATTGATTGAGACTGTATTGTGTATAACCTTGCATAAATCATTTCACTTTTGGTTCCCAATTTGCTCTTCAGTAAAATTAGAAAATAAAGCTAAGAATTTTTCCAAAACTAACATGCGTTCTGAGTGAATTCCATTTTTCTTGGTGCCCATCTCCTTGTCTCCACCAAACTTTGAGAATATTCTTGTAACAAACAACAAAAGAATCAACAAGGTCAATATAATTGTGTTTTGTTTTGTTTTAATGCCAGTTTGCTATGGAATTGCTCGCCGATGGATCATGTTACACTGGAAAAAGATCATCACTAAACAATCTCAAAAGGTGTTCCCTCTCTAAGCTGAAAAAGCCATCTTCTTTCCATTGCCCCTACAACTGGGTGACATTTGTGCTGTTGGAAATCCAAGGGACAGCCCCATGAAGTCCCCATCAGTCATTGCACTGGAATCTGCTCTTCATTCCCATGACAATGTCTACCAAGTTTGGTTTTCTTAATAAGAGCTGCAGTTGGTCCCTAACATGTGGAATAGCAGTAAATGGTGAAAATGTCATACTCTGCCTTACACAGAATAGGTGCTGGTAATTTATTTTTTAATTCAAATTCATTTGTTTATGCTAAAAGTTAAGGATTATGTTAGCCATGCTCAGCATGTGATTCTGTGTTGAAGAGTGCCAAAGATCCTCTGGGTGTTGCTCACATAATTTCTGATTTGAACAACAAACACTCTAAGATTGAAAAGAACTTTGGTAAACATGAATAAGAACAAAGAGAGCAGGTTTTTAGCATATTTTGATCAAACTAAAAAAAAAAAAAGCAAATTTGCCTGGGTCACTGACTACAAATGTGTATTAAATTAACATGACTCTCATCTTCTAATTATGTAATACTGTACTAGTATGAGTCCTGGTTGCCAATTCAGAATAATGCATTTTAGGGCACAGCAGTAGATTATAATAGAAAAAGATGGGCCAAATCAAATTTGAGACTAAGGAAGGTGAAGTTGAATATAGGTGAACTTTTTTGAATGAGATGGATGAACATCTCTGAATGAAATATTCAAGACTATGTAGCAAACTGCCTCCCAAGGGAAACAAGAAAATTCAATTTCATGGGAAAATTAAAATGAGAATTAAAAGTCTCTAGAAGGCACCCACATGTACACACACAGACACACACTTATATTTGTGTTTAGTAAAAACAAATAGATTACTAGCTAAGCTAATAGATCTTTACATCTGTATGTCTTTTCCTTCCTTTGTTTCCATAAGTATTTGTCATCATTGTCCCAATCATTACTTCTGACCAAGGTTGATTTTTTTTGTCTTTTAAATTCATCTGCCTTCTCTCCTTATCTCCCCCTAACCTAAAGTAGGGGGAGATACTAACCTAACCTAGTACATTTTTTAATAATTTATCATGTTGAGGAGATGCACAAGTAGAAGTAACAGATTTAAAGCCACAATAGAAAGAGAGGGCACTGCAATGACAGGCTCTAGAGTCCAGAATTTTAAAGAGTTTTATTCAATTCTAGAAATCTCGTTTCCCTTCTTTGTTTCCAATTAAATAGAACTATTTAAACCAATCTCCTCATCTTTGTTT
Source organism: Zalophus californianus (assembly GCF_009762305.2). Lineage (NCBI taxonomy): Eukaryota > Metazoa > Chordata > Mammalia > Carnivora > Otariidae > Zalophus > Zalophus californianus. Next base: position 50,021,519 of record NC_045597.1, read on the forward strand.
TGAATGTTAGCACTAATTAAAGTATATGGTGAGATAGCACATATCTAGTTTTCTGTCATCCTCTAACATTCTTATAAGATATGATTGCCTCGTTTGATATTAAAGGGACTGAGGTATTGAGAATGAGGAAATCACTTGTCCACGTTTATACAGCTAACAAACGATGGAGTCAAGATGGAAAAGCCTGCCTCTCCACCACTACTCCAAAAACGCAGTCAGTTCTTAAGTGCTTCGACTGTGCAATGTATACTTTCGATAAATATGTAGCTTTCTCCAAAATGGTACTAGACTTTCATAGAAGATGCCTATAGGTCTCAGAAAATCATGGTGGGTGTCAGTGAACTTCAGGGTGATACTTCATGACAAGAAAGATAGAAGAGAAAAAAATTACAATTGACATACCCGATTAACTTACTGCCAATGAAAAACAATCTTTTACTGTTCATGAAGACTCTCTCCTTGGCCACACTTCAGTCAAGCAGCTCCGAGCTTTCTTCTTGATGAGGTCCCAGTCTCGGCCCCATCTTTGCCAGGCCTGCAGAGCCCAGTTCTGGCAAGAATTCTGCTAATCCCCCACTCTTGATATCTGATCATCCTCAATAACTAATCAAATTCCTCATGTTCTACTATATCCGTCCCCTGGCGCCAAGCCATTATCTGCTCACTCTGGCCTGCCCTCAGCAAGAATCCTGTTAGGTCAGGTTAGCAAGAATGCCCCTAACCTTTGATGTCTCTTCTCAGTAATCTTCCATCCACCAACCACCTCCCCCACCAAACACCCACCCACCTACCCTGCTGCTTGACTACAAATCCTCTCTTGTCCTTATATTCAGAATTGAGCCCGGTTCTATACTGATGTTTCTTTGCCCTTATTATAATAGTTCCTGAATAAAGTTTGTTTTTACTGCTTTAACTACTTTCAGGCTCTGTTTTTTGTTTGTTTGTTTGTTTTGTTTTTTTGTTTTTTAAACACCATACACGTGCCAGGCAGAGAAGCATGAGAAAAGGAATGAATTTTGAAGATAATGACAATTTTTTTAAAATGCACCGTTTTTCTGCCTATATTTAAAGGACTCTTTGCAAGGAAGTTTTTAGAATATGATCATTTGGTTCAAATACTAGCATAGAAGCTGTGTTTATTTGCTTTGGCAATATTCCTAAATTCAAGGGAAGGATGTGAGAGTTTACTTAACTTCTTCAAAATATCAACTTTGCCAGGCAGCGATGGACTGAATCTTTTAATCTACAAGTGGGTGCTCTCCTACTGAAAAATTACAGAATCAACCTGAAGCACGCTTCGCAGCTACTCCTTCCCACCAGCACTCTGGTACTTTGATTACGATTTACTGTGGCTAAAATAATGCCCTTATCATCTTGTTTACTAGCTTTTCTGAGTAGGAAGTATCTTTGGAGAACAAAAAAACCTGTTTGATCCACAATCCCTTCTCCACAGGGTAAGCCACAGTTATCAGTTCTTACGGAGTGAGATCGTATTGTTCGAAACTATATCTCATGAAACGGTCATAAAAGATTCTGAAATATTATCAAGTGTGCACTTTGAATACTGGAATAACAAAAGCCGAGTTTATCTTTCATTTGATAACAAGTCTTTTGTGCTTTCTCTTGTGTGCTAAAGAAATCATTTACATCAACTGCCTTAAAACAATGACAACAGAACACCACTTAGCAGCAGGTGTCGGATGGACAAATTTCCACCAACAAAGTTACCCTTTTACAAAGTAAAATGTACGTAACTTGTAACTTTATAGTTTTTGAATTCTTGTAATGTATGATTCAACTCTAATTTTTGCAGGCCAAGGAAAGCCCCTTCCCTTCACTTCTACTAAAATGCTCTTAAAATAAGTCTCTGTATTTTTTCAATGACATGATTATGAAATGTATTCCACTGCCCCAGGTCCCACAGCAGAAGCTTTCACATTATTTTCTACAAGATCCAATAGAGCATTCTTGATTTCAATCAGGTCAGACACCCTGTCACAATCCAATCTTGACACATCAATGACAAAGCATATCAGAGCAGTCTAAAGTTTACAACATGTAATAAAAACTGAACTAAAGTCAAGCGTGCTCTCCTCTTGTAGGCCCAGGGAGACTCTAGGCAACTAGTGATTTGTAGGCTCCATTACATCCCAAATGTTCGATGTATCTAGCCCTTGGCAGGGTGTCAAGGACAAGAAATAATCAGTCTTTAGAGATCACTTTTGAAATGCTATGCCCTCTGCTTCCTTCAGGTGACTCATTCCTTCCGTGTTGTCAGGATCCGCTGATGAAAGCTGACGACTTTCAATAGCCTGTGACAAGTGAGGTATCCCCTTCTCCATATGTGGAGGAAATGATACTGCTCAATCAGCTTTCACCAGGCATCCTGTGAGTGATGAGCTACTGCAGGACATCAGCCTCGTGAGCTCTCTTCCAGAGTCAAAAGTAAAAAGCAGGAATGTATACGATCTTGTACACAAGAGCAGAATGGTCACCAGGGAGGCAGAAAGGAGGGCATTTTAAAACTTATTTATAGATATTTCATGTCTAGAAACCAAATTTTGTCTTCATGTTGAATATTTAGATTCAAAAGAGTAGACTAATGTCAGGTATCTGAAAATGACATGGAAGTAAATGATGCAAACTGGTGGCAGTGCTCACATAGCAATAAGTATTAAATAGGCATTCTGGTCTGAATATGACTTTTAGTTCAACTAATATACGATGATATATTGGCAAAGAGTTGTTATTGATCTTCAGATAGTAACTTTTTTCTCATGATAGCCTTACAATTTTTTTTCACTCACTAGAATTCCAATTATTTCAACCATAAAACCACAACAATTTAAGTTTCTCCTACCAATGCCCTAGAGCTATCATATTTATTGTTAAAATACTAATTTTTAATAACTGATGATCTATTTTCTAGTTAATTTAGATCTCTAGTTTCAGCTTTTCTTTTCACGTGTAGTCCAGTTTCAGCTAGTTCACTGTATTTTGAGGTTAGAGACTATATAATGCAACTAAGGATAAAGAGAAATGTAAATGACACCACAAATTTTCATTTTGTATAAACAATATATAGAATGATGTGCTGATAGAGGAGATAGAAAACAAGGATTCAAATATATCAATCAGTTATAGATTCTGGCAGATGATTTCTGACTTGACTTTAATGCAATTGTGTAAATGTAAGAATACGACACATTCAATGTATTTCCCAAGTATTCTAGTTTTTAAAAATTGCAGAGATGAGAACGTATTATGAAATGTAGTTAGTTCAATAATTGAGTTTTACATATATTCCCAATAATCCATGAAAAATATACATGTAGGTAGTAGGTATGTACAATCTTACACATAATTTTAATTAAAAATATATTTTGTATCCTTACTACATAAAACTTAGTAAATATTTTATGAAACACTGCAAATTGTAGCATAGTACTCTATTCTTTGTGACAACTTTTTTTTTCCTAAAGCATAAAAGCCAGTTTGAAAAGCAAAGAAACCCTAAATTACATTTTTGGCTAGCAAATCAGCTTTAATTATTTTTCATTTTAAATAATATAAAATATATCTTTTATTGCTAAATGTTCAATGTTCTTTTTGTGTAATATTTCCTCCTGCCTTTTTTTTTAAAGATTTTATTTATTTATTTGAGAGAGAGAGAATGAGAGGGGGGGAGGGTCAGAGGGAGAAGCAGACTCCCTGCCGAGCAGGGAGTCCCGACGCGGGACTCGATTCCGGGACTCCAGGATCATGACCTGAGCCGAAGGCAGTCGATCAACCAACTGAGCCACCCAGGCGCCCCCTCGTGCCTTTTAATATTCCATTTCAAGTACAATAACATTGGGCCTTCATGTTACAGTTGTTTAGGATACATGTGAAGTATAATTGCAGAAATTTTGGTACTATATGCCATTCCTTTAAAAATCTTATGTAACTATATAAACAGATATATGTATGTATGTACATAAACATATTTATATTTTAGTGTGTACTTTATATATAGAGAGAGATAGGTATATATATAGTTACCTATACTACAAAACTTTTAAAAATTTGAAATGAGATTAATTTCCACATTTATATTTATCACTGTAAAGAAGAAATTTTTCAAGTATGGTCAAGCACTTTTAAAATGCCATCCATGCTTATTGTCTAGTCCCAGTCTCACATATTCTTTTTTTTTTCCTGTTTTTTCCTCTTATTAAAATCCACCCACCAACACATAATGGGAATATCAATTTCTCCACTGCTTGAAATTTTTTTTTAAATCCTACAATTATATCCTTCTAACTGAAATATATATCTTTATAAAATCGTACAATTACAACCTGAGCCAAAAAACTCTCAAATAAATCAATCTAGTCCAAATAGACTATGTGGCAGATATCTCAATTCACAACCTATTATAACATGAAAAGCAAATGGGTGATGTGTCATGAGCACGTTATAAAACTAATGTCTCTTTGAATTGAAACATCACAGATTGAATACATGTGTTTACGTACAATTCTTTCAAATATACAAAAAACAGTTTTTTTTTTTTTTTTGTAGAAAAACTAACACAAAGTAAACAAGAGAAAAGAGTGGAAAACAGATGTCAAGCAAATTCGGAAGATGGCAAGCTGACATACAGATGATACCTGACTTGGCAAAAAAGAAAAGGATGGATATTTACAGGACCACAGAGGAGCATCAACAAGAAGCAAACCTGGAAAAGTCCGAGGAATTGGAGCAACAGCTAGCTCTAAATGAAAGTCTTTAGAGGGAATCAGACCTCCAAAATCCTGGAGGACTTACATGTAGTCAACTGCCTCTACCAACAGTGAGGGAAAATAAGAATTTATCCATTTGGAGAAGAAACTGGAAAGACCCTGCACCTGGAGTACAGGACAAAGTTGAGAGTAGAGGTGAGACTCAGTCCTCAATACAGCAAGTCAGGGTCAAGATCCCTATATTCACTTATAACCAACCCACTGCCCCAACCAAGAACGTCGGAGAGTTGAAGAGAGAAGATTTATAGGTTCCTGTGTTTTAGAAGTAGTCTCAATAGGTCTGCTAAGTCTCTGGATTATTACCCGATAGTGAGTGTTGATATAAACTTGTACACAAGAAGCTGAGCATCACCTTTCCAGTGCTTCACACTTAAATATAAATGGCAGAGAAAAATTAGCAGACACTTGAAGAAAGCCAATGATATGAAAGAAGAAGACAAACAAAACAAAACAAAAACAACAAGCATGTGGACAAAAATAGATAAAAGAGAGTAATTTGGAGGAAACAGGGAGCATGTAGGGAGTAGTGGGAAATTTGAAATGTCTATTAATTTTCAGAGAGCTAAGAGATACCACTGTATATTTAGTAACTGAAAAAGGCACTGTGGGGAAAAATACAGACAACAAGAAAGAACTCTTAGAATTTATAAAAAGAAGGGCCTTAAAACTTAAAAAATAGCCACCACCTTCACTACCACCACAAAATCAGAGAAGAACAGAAGCTAAAGTTGAGAATAGATTTCAGAAAGTTAGAAAAACAACAGCAAAAGTGAAATGGAAATGTAGAAAGAAAAAAAGATTTTAAAAAATAATCAGTTCACAAGTTTAAACATTCAAATAATATAGAAGTAAACAGGAAAAAATACAGGGGATATCATCCCAAGAAATCATATAAGAACATTTCCTTAAACTAAAGGATGTAATTTTTCATCAAAAAAGCCACACTGCATACCTAGAATAATGAATTAAATGGGACTCACACAAAAACATATTTTTGAATGAAAATTCAGAATCATAGGAGCCAAAATAAGACCAAAATCTTACAGAAAGAAAAAAAAAAAAAGCATGCACCTATTAAGGATCTAAAATGAGAGTCGCTTACAATTTGTTAAGAGTATTGCAACTAGAAGACAATGAAATAATGCCCTCTTATGAGGAAAAATGACTTTCAATCTAGAATTCTCCATCAAAACAAACTGTCATTTAAGTGGGAGACACAGAATATCTCAAAGAAGTTTCAAAAATATTTCAAAATACCAGCCTAGTCCCTCTGTAAGGCAACTGACTGAGGAGACCCTAGCATCTCCCTCAGCAACACTAGAATTTAGACAAGCTTCTTCCTCACTGTAGGTCCCTGACCTCCTTTTCTTAAAGCATTGGCTTTAGAAAACTTGGAATTGTAAATTATTTCTCTGCTTCCTTGAGATGTCTTTTCAAAAGACTCTTGGCAGTTTTACAAGCCAGGCATACCTTTCTCTGGGACCTGGGAGCCATCTCTTTGATATGTGATCACCATTTCCCTGAAAGAGTAGAAGCCTATCTTAGGCAGGCACCTTCCTCCAAGTTGTAAAATTACTTTCTGTCATAAAGATATGGGAAGTTTATTTTTCTTTGGATAAAGCCAGTTGGCAAGCACAGATGGCCAGGGATTCCCACCACCCCACCAATTAAAATCTTCCCGCCCTTTGTTCCAGTGGAGTTGAGCTCAAAGTTTTGGTCTCACTCTGCTATTAGAGTCACTTTGAACTAAGCCTTCCTGCTTGTTTAAATTTGTTGGGTGCAATTTTTGCTTTGACACAACTATAGGTTGTATTCCAAAGGAAGGTTGTAGGAGATGGCTGCCAAAGCAGAATATATAACAGGAAAGAAACAAATAGAATCTCCAAGCTGATGTTGAAAGAAACATCAACTGAGAGCTGTCAGAGTTTGAGATTATCAGCATACATTGGGAGAGAAAGATGGACAGTTTGAGATAGGCAAAGGTACACAGATGGAACTAGGAAATTACTAGATGGGTTCTACCATCCTAAAAGGAAATATATACTTATCTCAGAAATTTGGTGCTGAGTTAGTGCTAGGGTACATAGAAAACTCAGCCAAAAAAAATCTAGGTAATTATTAACTCCAGTAAAATTTTGCAAGGCAGGAAAAAGTTGTTTCTGCTCTGAACAATATTCACATAGTGAACATCTTACAAATCCTAAATAAAATTTGATGTAATTGAAATTGTGATAGAATTATGTCAGGAGGAAAAAGAGTGGGGAATGTACTTGTGAGTGGTGGGCACAAGAGATTTAAATCCTTAACTGCCATCTTAGGAGAAAAGAGTTAACATCTAAACTTTAAATAAATAAAAACCAGAAGCAGTGATTCAAACCAGGTGAAGTATTTGATTGTCAAGAAACTTGGGACAGGAATAGTAAGTCTAGAAGTTAATTGCTTTTCCTTATAAGCCTGAATGAATTACATGACTTTTTAAATGTCAAATATGTAAATCTGAAATATAATAAAAGTAGAGTCTACAAGAAGTAAAAAAAAAAAAAAAAACAACAACAACATGCTGGCTGAAAATAAAAATGAAGAAAAAGAAAAACATTAAAAAGTGGAGGACAAAAAGAGGGAAAGGAAGAAAAAATATTTTAAAGGGGGAATATAGAGGTAAAGAGCAACAAAAGGGAATCAAAAAAAAGCTGCCATTTTCATACTGAATCATTTCACAGGGTATTGTTTCTGAATGACCATGTGAGCGATCACTGGCCTTGACCAGCGGTGTATTTGCAAATAGCAATCAGAACTGCAACGGACTCCACTCGTTCGCTGAATCGCAACGTAAATCTAAACTACTCAGTGTTTTGTAATTCACAACCTCTTTCTACCGCCACCAGCAACTACTACCGTTCTGATCAAATATATTAAGAAATCATTATGAGGTCTTCAAAATTGCACTGCAGTGTTCTACACGTCAACTTTTTTTAGTTTAGCGCCAAATGAGCTATTTTAAGAATTCACCCTCCTCCACCCATGAACCACTCCCATCACTCTCATTCTCAGCAACTAAGGTTAGCTCGTACCTTACAGAGAAATTAGACCCATTAGATCCCCATCCCTCTTTCTCCTGTAAATCCTACACCTTCAACTATGTCCCAGTTTTCACCTGTGTATTCTCTCTCTTCACAGGATATGTTTAAAAACTGGAATCTGTGCCTCACTTTCATGCCCCTGGTGATCTCTGTAAAGTTCCTGGATGAAGTAGTGAGTACCAAGTCCAGTCCAGCTCTATGGGCTGTGTAAAGCCTGCTAGTGGCCAGGAATATGTGATTAAACACCTCAAGTCCAGCTGTTAGAAAAGCTATTATGAAGATTTATACAGGTATTTCTATTATTTAAGCATCTTTCCATGTTGCAAATTTTTTCCAGCCCTCACAGTACAATATCATCCTTCACCTCCACTATTAAGTGATGCTGCTAAAGAGAAAAATGGAACAGCTTTTGATTTTGCACACGAAGATACAATCTTCTTGAAGGTGCCTGCCATCTTTTATATACACAGTCAATGAGCAGATCCTGGCTGTGTCTTAGGTCAAGAATCATTGAGGTATCAAGGATGCCTCAGTGGCTCATAATTATTCTTTACAACAAATCTGTTTTCTGAATCTGATTCCCTTAATTCTCATGGATCTCACTCAGCTTTACTTTTAATCTGCCCATCTTTACTGGTTCTTTCCTCTTCACATACATATATGCTCAAGGGTCTCTGCAAATAAAACAGTATTTCCATACCTCCCTCTGGAAATATTCTTCTTTCCAGTAAGTCCTGTGTGTTTCACTTCATTAATATCTCTTTAATCTCTGCTCTCATCTAAGTCCTCATCACTATTACCCTTTTCCACTGATCATTTAGTTTCCACTAATCATCAGCACTAATCTGATTGTTTCCCTGATCAATTTTTCCTTCCAATTCTCTTCCACAAATGTCTCTCCTTTGAGCATCAGACCCACATATTCAGCAGCTCATTAGATGTATTCACTTGCATATCCCACAGACAGCTCAACTCAATATGTCCAAACCTGAAATAGGTTCTCTCTCATACACTGGCTCATTCTCCTCTTTGTCCTAAATCAGCGAATATCACTGCACGTAGTGGTCCAAGCAGATACCTGATCACCCTTGACTGCTTTCTCTTCCTTATTCTTTACACTTTAGCAGTCATCAAATTATAAAAATTCTTGTTCATAAATGTCTCTCAAATCTATCCACATCTTTCCCTTCTCACTAGCACCTTCCTTATTTAATAATTACTTTCCATCTGGATTTCTAAAATAACCTCATGGCTGGTATTTCTGCCATCAGGTTTTCCCCTCTTCTGCCCATTCTCCTGTGGAGAATATAATGCACTTGTAGTGATTTTTATAAACTTCAAGTATGATTCTGTGCTTTCCCTGTTTAAGAATATCTGATGACTCCCTACTGCCCTGAAGATAAATTTCTAACCTCCTTAACTTGACTTACAAGCAAGAAGCGCCTTTATTAAATAGTTCCTGTATTCTTCCCTAGCTTAGTCTCCTAACCTTCAGGTTTTCTTCTTACAAAAAAATATTTTTGTTATTCAAGAGCAAAATCATTTCCCTCCCTTCTGGATATTTATACATCTTGCTTCATTTTGTTTGAAATATTCCTTCCCCAAACCAAACATTCTCTTCAACTTTCCTCAGGTTTGAGTTAGATGCTCTATTAGAGTCCCAGGGCTAATGGGGCGCCTGGGTGGCTCAGTTGGTTAAGCGACTGCCTTCGGCTCAGGTCATGATCCTGGAGTCCCGGGATCGAGTTCCACATCAGGCTCCCTGCTCAGCAGGGAGTCTGCTTCTCTCTCTGACCCTCTTCCCTCTCATGCTTTCTCTCATTCTCTCTCTCTCAAATAAATAAATAAAATCTTTAAAAAAAAAAAAATAGAGTCCCAGGGCTAACCTAACAAAAGACCACAAATGGGTGGTTTAAAACAACAGGAATATATTCTTTAATAATTCTAGAGCCTAGAGTCCAAAATCAAGGTGTCGGCAGGGCCAAGGTCCTTCTGAAGGCTCTAGGGAGAAAATGTCATCCCATGCCTCTCTTCTAACTTCTCGTTGTTGCCTACGGTCTTAGGCTGTCTAGTCTTGTAGCTGAGTCACTCCGGTCCTTGTCTCTGTCACCACATGGCCTTCTTCCCCCAGTTTGTGTCTGTGTTTCCATACAACCATCATATAGGGACACCAGTCATTGAATTTAGGGCCCATTCTAACCCAGTATAATCTCATCTTAACTAATTACACATGTAAAGACACTATTTCCAAATAAGGTCACATCTCGAGGTTACAGTTGAGCATGAATTTTGGGGGAACCCTCTTCAACCATTACAGAAACGCTGTTAACATCTTCTGCCTACCAGGCAGCAACCTGAGCAGCCTTAGCATACCACACAAGACATTATATTGAAGGGCATCTGGGTGGCACACTCAGTTAAGCATCCAACTCTTGATTTTGGCTCAGGTCATGATCTCAGGGTCTTAGGATAGAGCCCCACATCGGGCTCTGCTGTGAGCATGGAGCCTGCTTGAGATTCTCTCTCTCTCTCTCTCCCTCTGCTCTTCGGCAACCACCCTCAAAAAAAAAAAAAAGATTATGTTGAGAACTACTGATTTGTCTTTTCCCCAATTACACAGGGACAGCAAACATTTTATCTTTAGAACCTAGTACAAGGTGTGACAGAGAGGGGAAATAGATATTTGGAAATACATATTGAGAAATATGTATTTCTCAATATGGAAATACATATGTATTGGCTCGATACATATTTGGGAACAAAGAGAAAAAAAAATGAATGAAAGATTAAAAGAAGAGCTCTTTTTAAAATTTTCACAGTCCTCTTATAGTTTTCAGGATAACTTTCTAAACTAAACCAGAATCTAACAGAAAGGCTTATGTTAAAATTTAAAATATTCATTCCTTTTTCTATCTACCTCTTTCAGAGCAAGCACAGGAACAAAAAGAAATAAAATTTTAAATAAACTACCAATCTTCTAAGGGTGACATGCTGCACTTTGACTTTTGTTTGTTTGTTTGTTTGTTTTTGGTATTTTCCCTACATCATTCTTCTTGCTAAATCCTACTTAACTTTTAGAAGTTGAATCATTTAGTTTTATATTGGAAGGAACATCCTGTTCTCCCCCTACCCCATTCTTCTTTGGGGGCAGACGCATTTTGGTATACTTCTATAACAGACTCTGGTACCATCCTGTCCATGTCCTTACCTCTCTCATGGGCCCTATACCATCTAGCTATGTGTTATTGCAAGCACTCGCAAGTGCTGGCCTGGCTGAAATGCCACAGAGCATTTGAAGTCCTTGAGAAACCCTAACCAAGGACAAGTATTGACACTGCAGTGAGCAACCTTAGGCATACCATACAATCTCTTGGTGACACAAACAGTGCCCTGCCCTTTGGTACCACCTGTGTTGTCTTTTCTCCATTTTCTGTGTCACTTGCTCCCTGACCTACTGGTGTTTCTTAAGATCACTAACCAAATAAGCAACTTGTACTCCAGTCCCCTCTCAGGAATTGTCTGTGGTTAGACTCAGTATGAGAGATTTCCTAACACTCTTCTAATACCACTTTTCATACGCTGTAATCTGTTTACTTGTCTTCTGTGGCTACTACTATGTAATGCCCCAGTGGTATAAATAGTACTTTATTACTCCCTCTCTAGCAGAGTGCTTGTGGTATGGAAGAAAGGAATCAATAAACATCTTTTGTTCTTTTTTTCTTTTAATGTATGAATAATTTCATGATCTCATTATTATGTGACAAAATTGGGAATGTAGAGACATTAAGGTAAGGTATTTGTTATTAATAATATATAATTTGTAACTTTATGTTAAAATATAATCATTTTTATAGGCAAAACACATTAAGCATAACTTTTAAAATGTAAATTTTAAATACATTCTACATTTCTCTTCAGTTCTGCAAACAGTTCTTGTCACTTGTACTGAATTTTTTCCTGATTCATTTTTAAGCTTACTTTAAACTGTTGAGCATGCTTGTTGAATGTGATTCCACTTCTATGGCTAAGTAATTCATTACTTGATAAACTACTCATAATTGACATAACAATCCTATCACAGATTCTAGCTTGAAATAATGTCAAAGGCACTCTTCAGAGTTACCAGTATTACAAAAGTACAATCATGCGCACAGATGTACCCATTTAATACTGATGGATTTCATACCATTGTTTTGACAAGAAAACATATAGCTGTGTTTAGCTTACTTGTTTTCTGAACGTTCAAAATGTAGTCTGAACAGATTTTTTATTTAAACCATAAACCACACCTTGTTTTTTCTATTTCTTTGATATTTACTCCTTCCATTGCTTTCTACTTTTATTACTGAATTGCTTTCCCCTACTAGAGTAGCTAGAACTGCATATCAAAAGTATGCATTGTTCTGAGATCAGATTTACCTGGTTTTATACACAATGTGACACACAGCCTTGTGTTTTGTGCCCCCCGCATTGTCTTCTGTTTTCTTACTATGTCTACTGCTGTGAGGAAGAGTGGGGCTCACAGCCTGATTCAATCAGTCTTAGCAACATGAAATAACATATTCAAGTTTGTATTGTGGACATTATTTACGTAAATGTCCCACCTGAAATATTCTAATGTACCTGCTGCTAAAATTAGATCATGCTTTGAAGAGAAACAATGTTTTCTAGTGGGGAAAAAAAAAAAAAAAACCCTAGAAAATGAAAAACATTGCTTTAATCTCCAGCTTATTAAAAGATAGAAAGATTCCTTTTTTTTTAAATTTCCTCTAAATTTGCATTTTGAAAGACATTTAAAAATTTTTTCATACTACACTATCTCTTGTGGAAGTGAGCCAAAAATACAAAAGATTTAAATTCTGGCAAATGTTTAAATCTGTGACCATTGTTAGCTTACTGCTTCTCCAATTACAGGAAAACATAGATAAAAGGAAGTATGTATATTTATTCTTATGTTATATATATTAGAAATAATCAATAAATACCAATAACTACCAGACAATATGATGCATTTTTGTATTGCAAAAATAATGAAGAGTTTTTATGTTTAGCTAAATTTATTTACAGCTACAATTAATGGATAATTTTCTAGGATGATTTGATTTTGCCAATAAGAAGGTGAGATTTGTAATGATATTATATGAAATTCTTTGTAGCTGGTCATCTCTGCCTCTTGTCTATAGAATTTGGGGAGGTCAGCCTTTGTTTTAACTATCAAAAAAACCCACAATGATTTTAAGTCCATGGTTTGTTTGTCTGTACAATTCTCTCAGAAAGTTAATTGTTTTCTTGTCTTTTTGACTGCTGTGAGTCTCATGTGAAAATAGACACACCAATTCTTCTGAAACCATGTCTCTTTCCCCGGATTTAATTTGGACAACTTAAGCCTATTGTGCTTCCATAGGAGAGGAATGCTGTTTTTCTCTTTTCTCTAAGCTGTATTTTTCCAACTGAAAGAATTTGCTGGGAAAATTATATGCATTAGGAGTTTTTCTTAAATGAGTGTGATAACTGCACCCCGATATTGATATTAAGCCTGAGTTATAATTGGCCTTTTTTATTCAGTTGCTTTGTCCGTTGTATATATATAACGAGTAAAGATGAGTATCAGTTAAACTTGCAACACAGAAAGTCATTTGACTCTGTATTCTCTCTGTTTTCTTTAAATTCTCCTTTCAAAATAGCTAGGTCTTTTCTGAGCTCATCTCTCTTGCATTTTTCTGGCAAGTGCAACTTACAAGACAACATGCTACTACCATTGGTTTTTTACCTCTTCAGGATAAAGTTTAGTAGGTACACTACCTGCCCCCTAAGTTATCACATATGATACTTTTTCTAAATATTGAATTATTACATGACATGCATCAGCATATTTCTAGCCTCTAAAAATTCCCTTGCTACCAAATAACCGGCTTCAAAGCTAGTGCCAGATATTCCAAGTTGTCTGTTAAGGAAGCACCTCTGATCCAGTACTATCTTTTCTTTTTTATCAGTCATTATAGCCAATTATTCTGTGAAAGAAAAAAAACAAACAAACTTGAAAACCTCCGAGTTTTAAAACAATAATGTCTATATCTCATACATGAGACCTGTTACATCAGATGTCACTGCAGAGGCTCTTCTCTGGGCTGATGGAGATTCCATTTAAATACATTGGTAGAGTCAGGAGAAAAGTAAGAAAGCATGGCAAACAAAGTGTTAACACTTACAGCACTTAAAACTTAAACCCAGAATATACAACATGCTCTGCTCACATTTTATTGATCAAAGTAGGTAATGTGGTGTACTGGGTTAAATAGTGTCCCCCTCTGCCCAGCCCAAATTATGCCCATCTGGAACAACAGAATGTGACCTTATTTGAAAATAGGCTTTTGCAGGTATAATTAGTTAAGATGAAGTAATACTGGATTAAGGTAGGCCCTAAATCCCATGACTGATGTCCTTATAAAGGCCATGTGAAGATACACAGACATACGGGGAAGCATGCTATATGAAGATGGAAACACGGATGGAGTGATGCATCTGAAAGGTGAGGAACACCATGGACCACGGGCAACTACCAGAAGCTAAGAGAAAAAGCATAGAACAGTTTCTCGTTCAGAGCCTCCAGAAAGAACCAAACTTGCAATTTCTTGGTTTTGGACTTCTGAATTTCTGGACTGTGAGATAATAAATTTCTGTTGTTTTAAGTCACCCAGTATGTGGTAATTTGTTTTGGCAGCCCTAGGAAACTAATGCACACAAGATGCTTAAATTCAAAAGTGCAGATGCGCGTCCCCCCATAGGTGGGTCACTGGATACAACACAAGTTCTAAACAAAGATTGTTTGCATATGAAGAAGGCTACAATGGCAGGATTTTTAAAACAAGCTTTCCCATTTCTGACATAAATTTTGAGGTCATGGTCATGATTCTTTTTGGTCCCTTATTTCTGAGAAAACTTAATCAGGCCAGGTTGATCCAAAGCTGTGGTCTACAAGGCACAAATGTAGCTCACACAATCCCAGAGATATTTAGGAAAAGAACAAAATGTTTCCATCTTGAGAGTTTTTTTGTTTTGTTTTTATATAACTAAACCAAGAATTCTGAGAGGTAATAAACTCACCAAATAAGCTTGTTTCTAATCCTTTCATTCCATGTCATTGTGTCAGTTGTGTTGTTAAGAAGTAAGATATGTAACCTCTAAATTATCCATGGTTCTGATTCTGAGTTATGCTCATTTTTATAATATCTGCTCTGATCAAAATATGAGTATTTATTTTATTGTAAAAAGCACAATTAAAAGGACAATGGAGACCAAAAACCTTAGAGATGGAGAAATCAGTTCAGATAAGAATTTTAGTAGAGTTTAAATGACAAACCAACCCCAACCCCAACCAGACTTTAATCCTGCCTGTTAGTAGGTCAGAAACTATCAATTGAGGGAAAAAATTCTTATGAACATTATCTGGAACAGCTTATCCAAAAAAGCAAACACGGTTTCATAAAATATCCATATTTAACTTTGGAAAATAGTGTATTGGGAAAGTACTGTATATACCCTTCCATTTCTTATTAGTTGGGGTTGATATTATTTACAACAATGGAAGTACTACTTGGAAAATGTAATTGTAGAATATAAAATTTCCCATTAATGTCAGTACCCAGTACACAAATCAGTCACTGTAATCCTAAGTGGCCCACTCTATCGTATAGACTTGATACAAGGATATGAACAAGAAAGACTTCAGTGATACAGTGAAGATATCTTTTTTTAACTTGCCTACAGATGGGAGTAAAAGATTGGCACACCAAGTTGTAGCCTAGAGGATGAAACTGTATAAGGAGGACAGGAAGGGTGTTACATATTGAGTAAACAGTATTTTACTAGGAGAAAAAAAAAGAAAGCTTGGGCAAAAATGTTTGATTCAGGTACTGGGAAATGTTTTTAAAATAATAATCAATTGGGAAAGGCAAGTACATTTGTGTGGCAAATAAAGGTTATTCAGGGACAGCTGGGTGGCTCAGTCGGTTGAGCAGCTGCCTTTGGCCTGGGTCATGATCCCAGGGTCTTGGGATCGAGTCCCACATCGGGCTCCTTGCTCAGCGGGGAGCCTGCTTCTCCCTCTCTCTCCCTCTGCTTGTGCTCTCTCTGTCAAATAAATTAAAAAAAAAAATTAAAAAAAAAAGGTTATTTAAAGGCCATGCACTAGGATCCACCAAATGTTACATTTGTGAAAAGGTGAAATCAACTAGAGAGTCTTAGGACATGACAGAAGAATCATAAGGTCAAGGATGGGAATCACTGAGAAATGGAACACAGAACTGAGAAGCAAGGCTGAAAGAAACAGAGAAACACCTTCCTGAGTGATGGAAAGGGGAAGCTGTACTGTTCTCTCCACTGTTGTCCTCTCTGTAGACGGGCTGGGATATCCATGTCAGCATGAGCTGTTGGCTTTGGTTCCCATTGGCTTGAGTTACTCTTGGTGACACCTGCTCTCCCTTTAACTTGTGTTCCAAGAGAAGATGCTCAGCTGGTTGGGCTTGATTAGGCTAAATTTTAGTTAATAGGAAAAGATTTGGGGGAATTTTTGTGTAAGATATTTTTGGGAGGGAAGGAGAAATCAAATGGCCTGAATAAATGGAGAATGACAGCATTTTAAAAAGCCATCTTAGATTCAAACTATTTCTGGAAGTATTGCTCCCATGACTTGCTTTAAGGAACAGAAAAAGGCATTGATGATTACATTTTATACTTAAAATTATGTTTTCTTTAGACAATACTTCATAATGTTAATATGACTTAATTTTGTTAGTCATGAGGGTTTTTTGTTTACATAAAATATAAATGTTCTCATATGCATTTAATCTCTGAATATATATTTATATATGTATTTATGACATTTGTACAAATATACAAATAAGTGTAGTAATACTTGAACTATCTGAAATGCATTCATGAAACAACCTACTCATGAATTAAAAGACTTAGAATCAAGATATAATTAAATAAGGCTTGAAAATTAAATCATATTCATGTTTGGGGGAGAGCATTGTCTCTGCAGGGTGAAGAAAAACAAAAGATAAGAGGAGAGCAAAGCTGGATAAAGGTGGCTGGGGCAGAGATGTTTGCTGAATTCAGGTAAAAGATAATGATGTCTCTAACTAGAGTGATGGATTAGAGAGAATGGACAGTACTATATCCAGGTTATCAAAGTTGAAACCAGATACTTGATAATTGAAGAGAGAAGGAGAAATAGGAGTCAATTATTATGTATGGGTTTCTGTTTAGGTAGTTGAATTTATGTATTTTTTATAGCAACATAAGAAGGTGATAGAAAATAAGGAACGAAGTTTGTGAGAAGTTTTGTTTGGGATAAGTTTGGTTTGGGATGTAGAAGATGAATTAGTGTGTACATAACAACTCAGCAGTCAGTAGATAATAACTGGGTAAACTACCCAGAAAAAGAGGAAAAACAACAACAACAACAACAACATATTGAACTGGGAGTAACATCAGCAATTACAGGTGTTGGAGGTTTATCCAGAGGACATGGCCTCAGGTTAACCTGCAAGCTGGACCCCGCAGAGGCTCTTCACCCTCTCTCCCCATCTCTGAAATGTATAATCTGCTTGCCTTCCCCACACTACATGCTGCCCCAAGGACACAACCTTGAGATGGTAATGTACTGTTGAGACTATCTGGACAGTATATATGGTTGAACCCAGTTAAGGCCCTTTTTAAGATTCTGGTGGGTGGGGCAGAGGTCTACTTTTCTTGCAGCTGT
This sequence comes from Zalophus californianus, assembly GCF_009762305.2. NCBI lineage: Eukaryota > Metazoa > Chordata > Mammalia > Carnivora > Otariidae > Zalophus > Zalophus californianus. Next base: position 50,039,149 of record NC_045597.1, read on the forward strand.
GGAAGACAAGCCTGGTTAGTGTGTTCCCTTGTTTATTAAAACTGCCATCCACCAGTCTGGCGTGGTCTGCCCCTTCTTGGTTCTCTCTGTGCCCTCTGTGTACTGAGGCTAGTTTGTGAACCAACAACAAGATAGACAGAAGTAAAAGTTCTCTCAAAGAAATCTAAGAAGAAATGGAAATATCATATCATGGAAACCAAAGGCAAAAGCATTTCAGGAACTAGAGATCGGTCAATGACACCAAATACTTCCAAATGTTTGAGTAAGGTAGGGACACTCAAGTGCTCAATGAATTTTGTAACCAAGAGATACCATGTACAGTTTAATAGAAATGACAGGGAAGGAATCTAGACAACAGGGGGTAGTAGAGGAAATAGGAGGCAAGGAAAGGGAGAAATCAACTGAAACAAATGTCTTCAATAAAATTTGCTTGTGAGAGGAAGCAGCTGGAAGCTGTATGAGAATGTATGTTCAAGGAAGAGGTTTGAGGTTTTTCAAGAAGAGGAGGCTCAAACAGAGTAAATGCTAACAAAAGATTGCAGCACAGAGGAGGGAGGATAAGAAGAGCAATCCGGGGGATCTAGAAGTCCCCAAGAAAATGGGAGGAAAAGAGAAACAGATCTCACTGGAGAATTGACCAAAGGAATTTCACCTGTTCCTCGGTTACTCTTGCTCTTTCTTTTCCTATGGATCCCGAAGACTGGGACATAGAGATGAATAGTCCTAAAGGTATCAAAAGCTATCCTGATATTTATTCATGAGGTACGAGTCATCTTGGGAGCATTTTGAATGCTATCTTTTAAAGCATTTTCTGTAGCTTATTGTATGGTTTCTTATTTTTCCTAATGTAGTTCTTTCATTCACTAAGAACTTTTCACAAACCCATGTCTGTAAATGACCTTGTTACACTAATTTTCATGTTGGCAGTCTTGCTACTACTTTTGTCAGCTTCTCCCTGTCCCAGTACCATGTGGAGCTCCCAGATTCTGTAGTCAAACTTAGGTAGCTCATGCCCTCAAAATCTCTTTTCACATTTAGTTTATTTAGTCATAGTTTTCAAAATAGTTCATTTAGGAATATTTTGAAAATTTAATGCTTTAATCTATTTAGAAAATGAACGATATCAAAAGTAGCCATTATGCACTTTAGTTACTAATCGTGATAACAAATTAATTCATGATAACAAAATATCTCTCTTGGGTTTGTTGAAGTCAGACAATCTGAGATGTGGGCATGGGATGGTCTGGGAATGATGAAGAGTCCCTAAGATCCTTAGAAAAATTTGGTATAGATATTTCAGGCATCAGAGATCCTGAACCCTGGAAGAAGATGAGTCCATTCTCAAGGAATTTGAATTTGGGCTTAAGAGTCAAATTTATCCCAGCATAGAAAAATAGTGGATCATGTTCTTTTTTTTTCTTTTACTCCAAAAAATTCTTACTCATTTTAGCTTTTACTTATATGTATGTCAAAAGAACAACAAAAATAATAATTATGTGTTACAACATATAGAATTGAACTAAATGACCTCTAGTTTTGTTCTGCTCTCTAATTCATGATTTTGAGGTATATCTGTCAATAAACAAAAATCAATTTGGTTAAACAGAGAGAATTCAGGAATTAGTTTCACAGGTGAAAGAGTATCTGCAAGTCAAACAGGGACAGATTAACAACAGCAGGAAACCACCACCATCTTAGGTTCAAGGGCAATAAAAGGGAGCCTAGTTTCCAAAGTTACCCCAAGTGAGCTAATAGCATCAAAAGAACACAGAGGGAGCTACAACCAAGAAGAGACACAGGGGCAGGATCTGCTGGAGAAACCATCTGAGTCAGAGAGGGAGGAAGGATTTCCCTAGTTTCTTCCCCCCCCACATAAATTCCCACCAGTGGTTCCCATTGATTGAACTAACATGACATGAGTATACAGGAGTATCAGCCCTCCTGTGATATAGTCAGAATGTGGAAGAGGGTTTGAGGAGCCAAGATTGACTCAGAAATAAAATACACTTTTTAGAAATGAAGACAATTACAAAATCCCTGAAACACAAAGATGAATATGCCGCTCATTATAATTATTATTACATAATTCTTGAACCAACTGTCGACTTATATACCTCATTTCCCTATTTATTCTGCACCAAACTGTGTTGTCTACAAATGTCTTTCCAGTCTCTCAATGGGTAATGCTTTGGAGTTCTAGTGGAGTCTTCAGCTGGTTAGACTTTGGTTCATTCAGTTCTTCCTGAGAAATAAGAAATCAAATGTTCTCTTTTTTTTTTTTTTTTGGTGATTTAATGGAAGGCAAATAACTAAGCTCCATCCTGAAAACATTAGGATATCTCTTACAGCATCTACAAAGAGACATTTCTAGCTTTCAAACATAATCTCATTCTCTAAATTTGGACTATGCAATGCCTTTAAAATAATTCCTCCACCGTTCTATGTTTCATACCATAATGTATCTGTAATTTATTATATTGACCCACTTCCCTCTCTTTCTGTTGTTCTTTTTTCCTGATGCTTTAAGATTATTTCATCATTTTATCATTTCCTTTCTGTGGAAAGAACATCTTTTAGCTTTTTTTATAGGGTAGATATACTAGTATATTTCTTTTAGTTTTCTTTCTTAAAATTATTTTCGTCTTTATTTCATCTTTATTTATTTATTCATCTTAATACCAGAATATATTTCCCAAATATAGAATTTTCCAAGTATAGAATTTCCCAAATATAGGATTTCCCAAATATAGAATTGACTGTTCATAGTTCTTTAAGCACTTAAAAAGTGTTATGGCACATCCTCATGGTCTCCATGGTTTTTGGTTTGGTTCTATGTTTTTTCTTAATTCCAGTATAATTAATGTACTGTGTTATATATTAGTTTTGGGTGTACAGTATAGTGATTCAGCAATTCTATATATTACTCAGAGGTCATCATCATTATAAGTGACTCTTGATTCATTATAAGTGACTCTTGATTCCCTTTACCTGTTTCACACATGTTCCCACCCATCTTCCCTCTGGTAACCAATAGTTCTCTATAATATTTAAGAGTCTGTTTTTTTTATTCGTCTCATTTTAGTTTGTTTTGTTTCTTAAATTCCACATATGAGTGAAATCATATGCTATTTATCTTTCTCTGACTTATTTCACTTAGCATTATACCCTCTAGATCTATCCATGTCATTGCAAATGGCAATATTTCATTATTTTCTTTATCCATTCATCTACTGATAGACACTTGAATTGCTTCCATATTCTAGTTATTGTAAATAATAAACATATAATAAACATAGTTATGTATCTATTCCGGAGGGGAGGGGGCAGGATAGGGGAAGGGTGCTTGCCAGCTCTTTTGTTATTTGAATAGTTTCCTAAAGATCCCTGTTCCTCCAGCACACATTCTGAAATTAGTAAACCTCCTTCCCGCATACTCCAGGTGTTTCTCAAACTGCTGCCTCTATGCTGTATCTCAGTGGACTGGGACTGGTTTTCTTTCTGTCTCTTTAAGGGTGGGCATTCAGTTTAGCAGAGCTAAGCCTGCAAATTTTTAAAGTTCCAGGTGTTAAGTGTTACTGAATATAAGAACTTGCAAAGTTAACCTCTCTGGTTTTTAAAGCCAAATGTTATGGGGATTCATCTTCCCAGTACGGTCTCCTGTGCCTTGGGTGTCTCGTGTACCTGGTAGGTGCTCTGCTCCTCTCCCCTCTCTCTGCTTGTTCCCATGAATAGTCTCAAGGGGCTGTTTGGTTCCCAATTGCATTTCTGCCTTTCCTACCCTCTTTGATGTGAACTCTTCTCTATGGTTAGCTGTGGGGATCCTGCTCTGCTGGACTTTGGGTCATTTTCTAGTTTATTTACACTCATGTGGATATTATCTAGGTGTATCCAGGGGATGAGGTAAGCTTAAGATCCTCCTATTCTGCTCTCTTCCCCAGAAGTCCAGTCTCCTTGTTTTTTTGTTTTGGTTTGGTTTGGTTTGTTTTTTTGTTGTTGTTGTTTTGTTTTGTTTTTTAAGATTTATCTTATTTATTTATTTGAGAGAGAGACAGAGCACCAGGGGAGGGGCAGAGGGAGAGGCTCTCAAGCAGACTCCTGAATCAGAGCCTGACTCAGGGCTCAGTCTCAGGACCCTGAGATCACGATCTGAGCCAAAATCAAGAGTCAAACACTTAACCAACTGAGCCACCCAGGCACCCCAGTCTCCTTGGTTTTCAATGAGAAACTTTTATTATTTTAATACAATTCCCTATAAGTAATGTGTTATTTTTCTCTGGCTTCTTTCAAGATTTTATTGTTGTTGTCTTTAGTTTTTCCAAGTTTAATTATGATGTATCTTGGTATGGATTTCTTTGACCTTACCCTGTTGGGGTTTGCTCAGCTTCTTGAATATATGGATTTATGTCTTTCAACAAATTTGGGAAGTTTCAGCCATAATTTATTTGAATCCTTTTTCAGCCTCACTCCATTTCTCCTCTCCTTCTGGGCTTCCAGGGATACTCATGTTGCATCATTTTTTTGTTGTTGTTGTTGTTGCTGCTGCTGTGATTTTTGTTTTTTGTTTTTTTTGGTTTAAGATTTATTTTTATTATTTTGAAAGACAGAGAGGGACAGAGAACACACACAGCAGGGAGGGGCAGAGGGAGAGGGAGAGAGAATCCCAAAAAGTCTCCACACTGAGCATGGAGACCAATGTGGGCCTCAGTCTCACAACCCTGAGATCACAACCTGAGCCAAAACTAAGAGTCAGACGCTTAACTAACTGCACCACCCTGGCACCCCTCATGTTGCATCTTTTGATATGCTTCCACTGATCCCTGAGGCTCTGTGTTTTTTGTTTTGTTTTGTTTGAGTTTTTTCAGTCTATTTTTCTCTCTGTTGTTCAGTTTGGGCAAATTTCATTGCTCTGTCCTTAAATTCACAGATTCTATTTGCTATCATCTCCATTCTAATAATGAGCCAGAAGCTTGCTGGGCACCAGCCAGTGGTGTCCTGCTATCCCCCTTCCATGTAGTGTCACTAAGTAAGTGGGGTGAGGGGAGACTCAAGCCTAATACAGATGGAGAGCTCTTTCCCTGCTGTCTGACTGTCAGCATTGCAAATGAAGGAATCTGTGATCCTCCTTGCCAGTTCTACAGGAATAGCATTGTGTTGATGGTGGGACCCTCACTGGATCCTGGAAAGAAATGAATTTACCTTACCTACCTTTAGTTCTTTGGTCAGGGGATGAAAAGCATGGACCTGGATTGTTTTCTTCTGTTGGTTGGAATTTTACAAGTCATGTTGCTATATTTTTCCTCTAGTCTTGGGAGCCCTAAACAGTTTCCCTTCTTACTACATTTCCAAGTTCTCCTTCAGTCATCTGTTGTCTTTAAATTCTGCACCATCTTATACAGCAGACTAGAAGTCCTTTGTCTCTAATTGAAACAGTAGTTCTTAAGCAAATTTGCCCTGATGACAGTTTGCAATGTCTAGAGACATTCTTCATTGTAACGATGAGGGTGAGTGCTACTGGTATCTAGACATAAGATTTCAGGGATGCTGCTAAACATCTTCCCATGCCCAGGACCATCCCCCACAACAAAGAATTATCCAGTCCAAATGTCAATAGGGACAAGGTTGAGATATCTTGATTTGAACATTTTCCTTTATTAAGATGAAACACATTGACTACTTTTCAAATCTGTTTTAGGATTAGACATTGTTATCACTTCTTTCCTTCTTCATCATAACCATTAGTCCTGATGTAGAACTCCAGCTTTCTGACCTACAAAGAGCCTTCCCAAATATATACCTGAGGATTTGTAATTTTTAATTTTGAAAAAATGTCATTTAAAAAAAAAACTGATGGACCCATAAATGGAAAAGGCCATTTATCACATGGCCTCAAAACTGTCTACGTTACATTCAGTCCAGTAAATTTTTAAAAAGCTAACATTTGTCCCTCCCATTACATTTCACACATTTATAAGCATAAAAGTGGTCTGGGACTCTGGGCTTTATTAACATTTAGCTTTCCTTTTGTATGCTAAATATAACTTAGCATACTCTTTAACATTTATTAATCTAGTATCACTTGATGTTCTAATTTACTCTCCATGTCAGCATCTAATTTACTACTAATCTTTTCAAGAGTTAAGATCCTAGAAACCTTGCTTCTTTAAGCACTGCTACCGATTTGGGAAATCCCAGAATCAAAGGAGTTGGTGTGGCACCTCATTACTGAACTGTGAGCTCTAGATCTATTGAGTTACTGCCAGAAAATATTTGCACTCTATAATCGTGGACTTTATCCTTTCGTCAGTGAGATCTAAAGTAGACTACCTGAATATGGTTAGTGCTTCCTGATGATCTTTCTTGGAAATGAGGAATCCTTGTCAATCTCACTACAGTTCTGCCCTTTAAAAGTGGTGTGCTGGGGCCAATAAAGCAGGCAGGTATTGCTCCTGAATAAACAGCTCATCAAAAGTCTGAGAACAGAAGGTTTAGAATGTATCAAAACAATTGGCACAGTTGTTCACTAGTTAATTAGGAACACAAAGGCACTTTCGTCAAGCTGCCCAGACCAGGGGGCCATCTGCGTGACAGCATTGTCTCTCTGATGATATGTACAAATAGAGCTTAGCTGGTGCTCTCGAGGGAAGTCTCGTTGACCTTCCTGCTTTAAAATATATATAAAGCATATGGAAGAGATGAAAAATTGAATATAATCATAGAATGAGCCCCATTTTTAAGTGTTTAGTCTTCTGGAGAATTTCCTAGGGACTTATGCCCTATTTAGGTTAGTTTTGATAATTGCTTTATTTTACTGCTACATATTTTAGTAATATTGTAATTATTCCCAGTCTATGGAGGTCATGGCCCTTCTCATGCAATAATACATAATGTATTATAATTGCTTTTTTAAGTTTTCTGCTTCCTCCACTATGTGTGATTTTCTGAAGATAGGAACCATATCTATTTTGTTTAATTTTATGTTTCCTTTACCTAGTACAGTTCTGGAGTATGGTAAAATAATGTGATGATACTGAAAAGTTTTATTTTTTTTAAATAAAGTTTTTTGTTTCTTCTGGCTTCCTGGAAACCATATGCCCATACTTGGCTTTGTAAACAAGTATATTAGTATCTGGATCTGCTTTGTGTAATAATATTTTTGTTCCTTATAACTCTTAAACCTGCATGAAGGGAGAAAGCTATTGAAATGTACACTGATACATAAATTTGAGCATCACTTCTATTTGTTAATTCTATTCTGTTATTATCTAAGTTGCCACCACTTTAAACACCATAAGTTTATGCCAGAAAAATGCTGTAGGAGGCCACTGTATTTGGTATGATTTCCTTCAGGTCAGTCATTGATAATGAATGGGTCTCATTCCTAGGACTCCTAGTGGCTCACCCATACGTTATCAAGGGACAAATAGAACCAATGTACATGCATCATCACCTATTTTTCTAGTAACTTCCTTTCTGATTTCTTGGTAGAAGTAGATGCTGCTTCTTTGTGTCACCAAAGTTCCTGATACTTCAATTACAGACCTATGCATTTGCATGTCTATTTTCCCAAACAGACAATGAATCTTGAAGTCAGCAGTCCTAACCTATTTTCCCTTGCATGCTTCAACTGAGTGCACTAAGTTGAGTATACTTAATGGCACGACAAAATAACAACCTAAGTGATACTTAGTGAATACTTGGTGAATGGATTGTTCTAATTCATCAGAGACTAAACATGAGATGACAAAGATACATATATTTTTAGCTGGTATTTTGGAAACTAAATAGACTTTTATTCTGTTCCTAGTAAGAACAAAGCAGGATTTCTATAACTAAAGGCTGATATTCAAAGAAACTCTAAATCAGTCTCTTCAATCATGCCTATTATTATTTTTGTCCTTTAGAAATCATTTATTCCTTTCTAAATTACTTTGGTACATGACTCACACCCATCCCTGTCATAAACCTTTTGCAAAGACCTATTAGAACTATGGACTCCATAGATTTTAAATTCTTCCTTGCTTTAATAATGCTTTAAGGACATAAATAAATAAATTGCTTTTCTTTTTTTAGAGTTTTTATTCCAGTTAACATACAGTGTAAATATTCAGGTGTACAGTATAGTCATTCCACCCTTCCATAACACACCTGGTGCTCCTCACAACAAATGCATTCCTTAATCCCCCCACCCAACTCCCCTCTGGTAACCATCAGTTTGTTCTCTATAGTTGAGTCTTGTCTTCTTTAATTCTCTAACATCTTCTTTTAAAACCATTTACTTCTTTTCTTCATTATATCTTTTCGCTTTTTTCACCTTTTTATTGAAAAGGTGAACCACAATCTTGATGATATGTAAGAAGGACATAAAACACTCAGAAAAAGCCATTATACTCATGCTTACAGTTTATTACTGTAGAGGATACAAACCAGAGTTCTCAAAGGGAAGAAACACATGGTCAAATTCCAGGAGAACACAGGTACAAGCTTCTAGGTGTCTGCCCCATTGGTAGAACCATGTAGAGATGCACTTTACTCTCCCAGCGACAACGTCTGACAACACTGGCAAGGTGTTGCCAACCAGGGAAGCTTAACCACGTCTTGCTGTCCATGGTTTTCATTGGGGTTTAGTCACATAGGCATGTAGCACCTGTATGACCTCAGGCCTCAGGCTCTAACTGTCCCATTCTTCAACCCCAGAACAAAAACATGCATCCACCATAAATCATATTGTTAGGTAAACTTATTTGGTCAAAATGGTACAGCATGGCTCTAAGTTTCAGGCGTACAAAAACAGGTATTCATTTTAAATACTACCAGGCCAAAAGCTTCAGGCATACAAAACTCTCATGTCAGGCAGAATATTCAAAAGCTCAGAAGTTATCTTCCAAGAGTGGGCTGAGGGTCACTCCTGAAGATAGATAGGCCTTTCTTTGGAATATGCAGGTTTTGAGCAACCCAGACATGTTGAATAAAACCTGTCTGTCCAACAGTCAGAGAGTGAAGTACACAAAATGCACTCATTTTAAGGTAAGAGATCATTAAATTTTTGCATATGGTACAGCTGTGTCTCCAGATAAAGATACAGCTTATATTTCTTTAAGCTATCTACATTCTTATATTTCCAGTAAGTTTCTTACAGATTTCATTTAGTTATTTTTTAACCACTCTAGTAATCTTGTTTTTTTTAGTTGCTGTGAACATATGATTTAGTTGTTTTTTTAAGTCTGTGACCTATTTTTTTTTTCTATTTGTCCTAGCCATAAAATCCTTACTTTACACTTACGACATTTGTGTACCCACATTTGTCCCCTATGTCACAATTCTTCATAAACTAGCCAATAATTATTCTTTCCTTGTTTCTGCGCATAGGGCATCCAATTAGAGATTATAGTTCCCATTTGGCCAGATATGGTCATGAGATCAATGTCAAACTCATAGGAAATTAGAGTGATGTGTGAAATGTCTGGACTATTTCTAGCTTAAGTACATTCATACGTAAAATAATTTTCCCTGGACTTAGTCGCATTTTTCTTTCTGATTCTAAAATATGAATGGATATGTAACCTAGACTTTTCTAACCTAGGGCAATTCTCTAGAGAATGGCAAAGGAAGAAGCTAGAAAGAACCCAAATCCTGAGTGTCTGTTCCCTAGTGGGGTGTTGAAGTCTCCATTAATAATTGTGGATTTGTCTATTTCTCCCTTTTACCTCCAGCAGTTTTAGCTTCATGTATTTTGAGACTCTGGTTGGTTGGTACACATTCAGCATTGTGCACCATTATGCAATGATTTTATCCTTTTATCTTTTAATCATTATGAAATGTCCATCATTGTGTCTAGTCATTTGCTTTGTAGTCTTCATTTGATATAGCCATTCACTCCTGCTTATTTGCTTAACATTTGTACAGCTTTCTCCATCCTTTTACTTAAACCGACTTTTGTCCTCTAATTTGAAGCAAGTTTCTTGTAAGACACATAGTCAGATCATGCTTTTTGTCCACTCTGCTAATCCTTGTCTTTTGATTGGTATATTTAGGCCACTTAAAGATAATTATTGTTATGTTAGCACTTGTCTGATATTTTATTATTTATTTGCTATTCTGTTCTTACACCTAAATTTATTTTATATTGTCTTTCTGTAGGTTACTAAAACATGTTTTAGGATTCCATTATGACTTACTTATAGTGTTTTTGAGTGTATCTCTTTGTAAAGTTACTTATAGCGGTTGCTCTTGGTATTATACTAAACAAAAATGTACAAAATTTGGGATAAAGATAAATATGTGTTAATAGTAAAACAAAAGATTAGGTAGATGCTAGTGATTATTATGGCCCTTGATTTTTCATCTAGAAATCTTGTAGTTTGATTAAACCAATTTTCACACTCTGTTTTTCTTATAAAACCAAAAGAAAGTTTAGTTGCAATTAGAAAGCTTCTATTCTACATTAACTTTGGGAAATTCAGGGATTACTAGTCAAAAATCTGTATTCCATTCTTCTAAGCCAAAGAGCTAGGAGATCACCAGGGATCCTGCTGCCCTTGGAGCAGCGATGTAGTTGACTATTTAATGTGCAGCCAGGGATTGCATTTACCAGCTCCTACCTTTGCATGTAGGTGAAGTCATGTAACTTGTTCTGGTTGACAGAATGTGGCCAAAGTGGTGAGTCACTTCCATGGCAAAATGGTTAAATAACCTGAATGCTTTTGGTAAACGTTTTTTTCTTCTTTTCTTCTCCCCTTCCAGGCTGCAAGATGGATGATAGAAGCATAAACTTGAAAATGGGAACAGCCCTAATACCAAAGTCACTGCTCAGATGAGAGACACCCAAAAAGCCAGCAGATCAGGAACATTCATACTTGATTCTGAGTGAGTAAGAATTTTTTTTTCTTTTTTTAAGCCACTGACATTTTGAGGTAGTATATTGCAGAAATTAGCCTATTTTTCATATAAATATTTCTTTATAGAACACCTTTCATTCCTGGTATTTTTCTCTCTCCCCTTCCTTATGCAGTTTATTCCATATTGCATTATTATTATGACAGGATTTTTGGTGGATTGGATTATTCTCAATTCTCTATCCACTGCTGCCATGTGATGTTGCAGTGTAACAGAGGGGGTGAGGTATATTTACCTTCTCCATTGATATTGGGCTTGCAATATACTCCCCTCCACCCCTTGATTGGTTATATTTGAGCAAAAGTGAAGATGTGCTAGTCTAGAACGAAGGCCTTAAGAAACAGCATGTATTGCTATTTATAATCTTGAATCTCCATGATCTCTCAATAAGGAGAACTGGCCCTGGCCCTGGATAGACTGGTCTGTGTTATTCACTGGTCTAAGATAAATGAAAGAGACACATAAGGTCAAACAGACCCCAGCCTAAAGCTTTGAGGCAAGCCCAGTTGATTCTCAGCTGAGAAAGAATAATAAATGATTATCTGGGGGAATTACAGGTTTTGGAATTTGGAAATTTAATTTAAAGCATCATTGTTTTGGCAATAACTGATGAATACAGTATATATTTAAATCAAAGGGAATTGTCTTTAAAGTTGCCAATAATTGACAGAAAGAAAGAAAACAGCAACAACAAGACGAACCTTCCAAAAAGGAAATTAAGAAAGTCGTCTTCTATTCCTGGTTTGCTTAGAGTTTTTATCATGAAAGGGTGTTTCATTTGTTCAAATGCTTTTCTGTATTTATTGACATCATCATATAATTTTCTTTTCCTTCATGCAATTAATGTGATGTATTACATTAACTGATTTTCTTATTTTGGATAATCCTTGTATTCCTGGGATAAATCCCATTGGTTATAGAGTCTAATCCTTTTAATGTGCTATTGAATTTGGTTTGCCAGGATTTTGTGGAGGACTTTTGTGTCCCTATTCATAAGGGATATTGGTCTGTAGTTTTCTTGTGGTATCTTTGTCTGGCTTTGGTTCAGGGTAATGCTGGCATCCTAGAATGTGTTAGGAAATACATCTCCTCTTCTATTTTTTGGAAGAGTTTATGTAGGATTGGTGTTAATTTTTTAAATGTTTGGTGGAACTCAGCAGTGAAGCCATATGGTCCTGAGCTATTCTTTATTGGGAGGTTTTTGATTACTGATCCAATTTCTTTACTTGTTATAGGTCTCTTGAGATTTTCTATTTCTTCTTGAGCCAGTTTTGAAGATTTGTGTGTTTCTAGGAGTTTTTCCATTTGATCTAGTTTATCTAATTTGGTGAACAGTTGTTCGTATTATTATCATATAATCCTTTTTATTCCTCTACATTCAGTAGTGATTCCGTTTCTGATTTTAATTACTTGTGTCTTCTTTCCCTTTTTCCTACTCCGTCTGACTCAAGGCTTGTAATTTTGTTGTTCTTTTCAAAGAAACAGGTTTTGTTTTTGTTGCTTCTATTTTTTTTTTCTGTTCTCTATTTATCTCCACTCTAATCTTTATTATTTTCATCCTTCTGCTGCCTTTGTGTTTAGTTTGCTCTTCTTTTTCTACTTTCTTAAGGTACAATATTTGGTTGTTGATTTGAGAGTTCTTTTTTGATCTATAGCTACAAAGTTGTAAAATGATAAGGGTTAGTGATATCAATATTTTATGTGTATTGACTGTTGGTAAGGATGTGGAGAAACATGAACCCTCATACACTGGTGGTGGGAATGTAAAACAGTGTAGCCATAGTGGAAAAAAGTTTTGTGGCTCCTCAAGAGGCTAAACATAGTGTTACCATATGACCCAGCAATCTACTCCCAACTGTATACCTATGAGAAATTATATGTCCACAAGGAAACTTACACATAAATATTTATAGTAGCATTATGCATAATAGCCAAAAGGTAGAAACAATCCAAATGTCCATCAGTGGATGAGTGGATAAAGAGATTGTGGCATATATATACACAATGGAATACTATTGAGCTATAAAAAGGAACAAAATACTGATACATGCTACAACTTGGATGAACCTTGAAAACATTATGCTAAGTGGAAGAAGTCAAAAACAGAAGACATATTGTATGATTTCTATATATATAAACATAATGTATTCAGTATAAGCAATCCATGGAGATAGAAAGTAGATTAAGGGTTACCAGGGAATGGGGGTGGGGGAGTGATTACTTAACGGGTACTGGGCATTTGAATGGGGAGATGAAATAGTTTTGAAGCTAGAGAGAGCTGGTTGCTGTACAACATTATGAATATCATTGAATATCACTGAAATGTGTACTTTAAAACAGTTCATTGTATTTCATGTTAATTTTACCTTAATAAAAATATTTTAAAGTCAGTTAAGAAACAATAACTTGATTAAATCTCCTTGAGGGAAAATACTTTCATATCTTTTGCATAAGAGCTCGACAAAGTGCTAGAAACTGAGCAGCTGAGGATAAGTCCTTATTGACTGTAAAAAGCCATAATAAGCAATGTCATTGGGGCAAGGGCCACTTAAAACTGCAACTTGCTAAAGCAATAGCAAATTCATGGTAGCCATTCCTTCAAGTGGCCTATGTAGTTCACTTGAAGTGAACTACAATTTGAATATGCAAAAGTCAGTAGGAATTCTCAAAAGAGTGCTGGCAACTTTTACTGTCTGTACTGGAGCTGCCCTCCAGATCCCTGTCAGTGGCTGTGGCTGTTCACCTGCAGTGACAGGCATTTGAGAGGAAATACTTGCCGCCACCTGGCACTGAATTCCCCCTAGGCTTCTCATGTTTTAGAAATTTTCTGTAGGTCAGCAGATGTAGCAGTTTGCCTACTCCCAAGAAAGCGGTACCCCATTTTCAGAATGTCATTACCATGGCAGAAAAATCATAAAATTAGGATACACAAGTATTTATCCTGCTACCTAATGCAAAGCAGAATTGTTCCCTACAGCATATACTCAAATGCTTTGGTGCTAATTTTAAACAATTCAGCTTTGACATACTTTTTTTTTTTTTCTTTTTTAGTGCCTGGTATGGCACCCAGTGATTTAGAGTCTACAGCTCTGCTGTTTTGAATGTTTACTGGATGGAGGACACGGTTTGTGGGAATCTGAATAAAACAAATGCTCTCATTTACATAGGAATAGGCTTCCAAAGAGGTGTGGGCACTCCACCTTTGCCGACTCTCTTTAGAAAGAGGAAGTATGTATTGTAGGAAAAAAAAAAAGGAGAAAATAAATATTGTAAAGTGACTCTAATTGGGACCAGGTTTCTGTCCCCATGACAGTACAATGTTTCAAACTGTCTGGGAACTGTGTGCGCAGCATTTGAGGCATTGTCTTCTTCCTCCCTGCTGCTATTTCATTTAACAGGCTATCATAGGGTTCAACTCTGCCATTCTCTTCGGATGATCCTCAGTGTCTTTGGGCGTGGCTTAATTTTCCAAATCCATTTTAGTTATCGGTATATCTCTCCATTGCTTAGAGAAGTGTTGGGAAAACATGAGGCAATGCTTATTTGTGGCTATTTGATACAGATCATATGAGAATCAGGAAGATTATATAAATGAAAGTCTGTTCAACATCACTTCGGTGTGAGTGTAACTGCTTTCTACTTAGAGCACCAGGTTCTAGGGATGCAAAATGTATTACACAGGATCTTTATCCTTAGACTACTTCTGGAGCACTCACCGGGAAAATGAAAAGTGCCACCTAGAATACAAGGGGATTATCAACCATTGAATAAAAGGCATCTGCGATGGAAAAATTCTGGCTATACTCCTGTAGTGAGCTAAGATCAAGGGGTTCAAAACCAAAGGAGAGCTGAGGGAATAAGTAACTGTGTTAATGCCAGAGGAAGGGTTTTGCTGCTGTGGCTATACCCCAAAAGGGGTGACAATTGGCAGATATGCAAATTAGCATTTACAACAGCTTGCTTCATAGGGCTATATTTCTTTAAGAGATGCTGATTTTTTTTTTTACTGGTGTTATCTATTTTTTTCTGTGTGGTACATTACCCTTTAAATTGAGGTCCACATAGCATCAAGATCCTGGATGATTTTATTTGTTAATGAAGAATATTTTTAGAGCAGAGAATCACACATGTTTAGAAAGAACTCTTATCACAAAGTTACAGACATAATTTATTTTTATTTGAAAAGAGGCTTACGAAAGTTTAGCCAGGCATATTTTGTGTGGATGATGATGATCCAATAAAGTCATGGGATTTTGAAGGGCCTCTGCCATCAATCTTGCAGTCTGGTGGGGGATCATTGCCTGTTCCCAGGGTCCTTGATCAGCCCTCTCTGCCAATAGTTTGGCTTCTGTTGTCTGCCTTAGGGTGCAGTTAATTGCTTTTGCCCAGCATACTTCTTCAATGTCTTCTCTAGTCTCTTTAGTATGACAATACTACATGACCTTTGGTTAGTCTTTGCTTACAGACCCTGCAAGTTTCTCATGCAGCATTTGGAAAAATCCAAGTTGATAATTTCCAAATACTCGTTGCTACTGAGTTTTGAGTACATGAAAACTTATCATAGATTTTTATACAATGTTTAGAGTAGTTACCATAATCTGGTTAGTGTTAACATGTTTAATTTGCTGACAGTCTCTAACAATGGAGATTGCAGAACAAGTATTGTCTTATCTGTTATATACACCTGAAGATCATAGAAATATACCTTGTTTATGTAATTAAAATATAATTCTTTTTTTAACTTTCATTTTTTTAAAACGATTTTATTTATTTGACAGAGGGAGAGAGAGAGAGCACAAGCAGGGGGAGCAGGAAGAGGAAGAAGCAGGCTCCCCGCTGAGCAAGGAGCCCAATGTGGCGCTCTGATCCCAGGACTCTGGGATCATGACCTGAGCCTAAGGCAGCCACTTAACTGATTGAGCCACCCAGGTGCCCTAAAATATAATTCTTGAATTAAAATACTAGCAGTCGTAAAACAATACAATGAACCACCCAAACCAAAATTAAGTTGATCAGACACATGGCCAACTTAGTATACTTAGGAATGTGCATCAAACTATACTGATAAAGGTGGTGGAAAATTGATAAAAGTCAAGTCAAGTCAGAGTCCAGCATGCTGACCGTGACTTGCACTTTCACTCAAAATGCTGATAGAACCTAGGAAACTTGAAATGCAAAGGCCAAAGTTAATTATTTCATTTGCAATGAATTATTTCTTTTGCAATGGTCATGAACATTTATTCAATTTGGATTGATGCACTGTAAGGGAGTTGAAAGCTGAGGAGGGTTCAGATAGGAGACACAAGTACGACAGAAACTATGGGCATGTCAAAGAATCCCAGAAAATGTAGGAGCAACTCGGTTTGTCAACCAACTGATCCATCAGTATCATAATGCAATACAAAGGATTAGTTTCTCTAAACATAATGGGCAGTTTAGCCTGTGAAAGAGAAGGCTAAATGATTATTTACTAGATATTTGCAAGTATATGATTAAGGCTGTGAGGACACTGCTGCAAAAGAATGCAGAATAAGAAAGAACATATAAAAAATGATGGCTGATCATATCCTCCCAACAAAGCAAAATTACCTAGCAAGGGATTATAGAGGAATAAGATCATTACAGCTTAAATCCAAGAAGCCATTTCCATTTTCAGCTCTTAAGATATTATTCCGTATCCTTTTGATGCTTCCATGGTGGATCTGTGTGAATGGGGCTTGAGCAGATGATTGCTTGGAATGGATTCCAGCTGATTCCTTTGTAGCCCTTCAGTGAGTTTTTAGGGATTTAAATTTTAGAGTTGCTAGGTGATCAGAAAACTAGGTTTTGTGAGCGAACTAAGACAAACATAGATGTACACCCCGATGCAGTTATGAGAATGGTTCACAGATGTGTGACTTCTTACAAAATAATTTCATTCTGGATATAAGATTTGTAATATGATTAGCTTCCCTTTCAATTGCGGACTTGCCACAAATATTTTGCAATTGTTGGTTCTGTAGGTACCCAAAGGCAGTAGCAAATAGTAGCCTTTCTCTAGCTACTTTAGTAAGTGCCTGAAACACAGCAAATTGGATCATCTGTAGTTTTGCTTTTAGCTCTGAGCCTCATTTATTTGTGTTCTTGACCTCGTCAATATTTTTGAATCTGCACAAACCAAGTGAAACTAAGGTACAAGAATTCCAAAGAGCTAGAATAAAGAGAAAGGGAAATTAGCTAAACTTGCCTCATATAGTGGGTATGGAAACCGAGGAGTGTGCAGTGGGGACAGAGTCATGGCAGAGGTGTTAACACCACATTTCATAGTTAACTGCCAAGGAAAAGAGAGGAAAGGGGGAATAAATAGCGGAATGGAAGGACAGAGTCCAGAAAAGGGCAGCAGGATATGTTTGCATGGTGTGAGGTGAGTAGTCTACACTAAGCATGTGCTAGCTTGTGTTAGACACTGATACTTCTCTTTACATATTTTAGATACACATTTTAGGATTATATGAGCAACTCTAATGGGATCCTTTCCAGTAGTGGGTCTCATAACTTTCATTATTAGAGTTGTTACTGTTGTTTCAGTAGCAAAATGTTTCTGTCAAAAAAGACTAGCATACCAATATGGAAGTAAATAAAAATTGGACCTTTTGGGTTGTAGTAAAATATTTTACTTAAGTACCCAGTTTATCCTCCTTTGCTTTGGAGAAACCTCTATTCTGTAATACTACCATTTTACATTTTGAGAGGTGAATTCATTGATTCCATTCAAAGAGAGAATTAGTCACATCCTTCACAAGTTGTATTTTTGGCAAATCTCTCTGATTGGAAATAGCCTAATTCTTCATATTAACTTGTCTCTGAGATTATATTACCTCATTCTTTTCTTCTTTTCCTAATATACACTGTTTCATAATATCCCCAAATTCCTGTGGTCACAATCAACAAACTTAGGTACATTTTGAATAAGAAGCATCCTCCCAAGACTATTAGTTCTGGCTGAAGAAGCTGCTTCGTTTGAAGTTGCCTGCCTCCTGCCACTTCAAATAATAATCAACTATCAAAAGACGCCCTCCAGGAATGTCACAGAGATGAACAGCTAGATGTAAAGAAAGCTTTCAGTACCCTTGGAATAACTGATAGACTTGAATTTTCCTCATAGACTGACGACTCATTAGCATTACAGATGTGAATAAATCATGAATTCTACTTTTCTAGATGAAGGTTGTTCCTACGCCTGCAGAGTCCATAATCAAGGTAGTTTTCCAGATAATACAGGAAAGAGAAAAAATATAGTAGTTTTGCTTCAATTAGCAAGATATTTAAAGTGTATTGTTGGAAAATCTTTTTTCCTTAAAATATCAACATAATAGCTTCTATCCTCCTTTCTGCTTAGTGTGTAGAAAGAGAAACAATTTGCAAAAGAAAAGGTATTGTTTTTCCTCAGTGGACTTGCAAAAGAGACATCAGAGTAGCTTCTGGGTATGTTATAGAAATGCATAGGAACTATAAAAAATAATTGAAACTTGCAGGGTGATTTTCAGAGTTTTATTCACTGCTGAATTTTGCAAACTTGGTCTTTGCTCTACTTGAACTTACAGAACTAAACAATTTTCCCAGAATTTCTCAAGGTTACCTTTGTTTCCAAAAATCATTTGAATAACAATCTAAGGGAAAATAATGACCTCTTAATGGTTTGTTTAGTCCAGTGGTTTTCAGCCTAGATGCACATTAGAATCACCTGGGGTGTCTTTAGAACTGATGCTACTGAAGCCCTACCTGCAGAGAATCTGATTTAAGAAGGTCCAGGCATCGGTTTTTTTTTTTTTTTTTTTTTTTTTTAAGATTCTGGTGGTTCTAATACACAGCTAGGATTAAGAACCATTGACCTTGGGCACCTGGGTGGCTCAGATGGTTAAGCGTCTGCCTTCGGCTCAGGTCACGATCCCAGAGTCCTGGGATCGAGTCCCACATCGGGCTCCCTGCTCCTTGGGAGCCTGCTTCTCCCTCTGCCTCTCTCTCTCTCTCTGTCTCTCATGAATAAATAAATAAAATCTTTAAAAAAAAAAAAAAAAGAACCATTGACCTTGTCAATATCCTAAGTCGAATATTCAGTTCCTGATCATGAAATTCAACCTAGTGTACTTGTCAAATTGGGACTAAACTAATATCCAAATACACCTTAATTCAAAGTCTCAGAAAATAAACTTTGTAGAGATTGATGGATTTTTCTTTTGGTCAGTCCCTACCTTCCCCAACTCTTCTATCCTAAGTGTACTTGTGGACTTATTACAAAAATGCTGATCTGGGTAGGAAATGTATCAGCCATCACATCTCACTGTATGTGAAGGCATGGAATTAGTGTCATTGACATAGACCTAATAATATGTTGTCTCGAAAAGTTAATATTCCCTTACCTCTATTATAATATGACAATTACCCTACTTAAAGCTCTAATGCTCTTCCCTACATCTAAGTCTAATTACTGAGTTTTGGGCACCCCAAGTATCTCCTTCCTCTTTACACCAGTTTCTCGGTTAGTGCCTTGTTAGTGAACAGATTACCTAAAACTGATTACACAGAGTCACATGCCTCTTGGTATTGCCTGGGGACTAATTCCTGCTATCGTGATTCCTACCTGGTCTCCACATCCTTGAAGGACACCTTAGCTAACCACACCTTAGGGACATTTAACTTGAATTTTTCCAATGTCTCTTAGCAAAGTAATACTTTCTCCCCGAGCTTATAAATTACTGTCTTGGCTTTCTTCCTACACTGCTTTTGTTTTGCAGATATGCCATTTTACCTTATACTTTCCTTTATCATGAATCTAAGGCTCTATAATGTTATTTTTCAAGACGAGTAGTTACCCTTTCTTTTACTTTTATTTTCACTAATATTTACAAACCCACGTATTTTTTTTGCCTACTGTTTACATGCTGTAGATTACAAGATGTACCATATGTGTTGACAACCTGTAATTTTAGAATCTTAAGAAAAATGAAAGTTTCCAAACAAAAGAAAAGGCCTACCAAAGGTAATACCCTAGAGAACAGACAGGGTTTGTTCATTATGTCTGAGCCTGGGGCATTCCAAATGCCTTCTAGCAATTTGTTTTTTCATGTTTAAAATTAACTGAACTTGCAAAAAGTTTGGCTTCCAAATTATACACTGGATCCAATTATTTAATATTTATATCATTGGCTCTAAAAGAAAATTCAAGGAAGCAAAGAAAACACATGAATTTTAGTATTTGGCCCTACTTTTTATTTTGAGAAATACTTTGTTTTGATATATCATAAAAATGAATTTTATTTCACTTATTCTTACAACAATGTTAAAAAAGGAAGTTAAAGATTCTATAGATTATTATAATTATTTACCATTCTTTTTCTAATAACATACAACAGCATTTCTTCTGGTGTAAAACATGTATCAAATTAGAAAAAACAAAATTATCAAGATAAGTCAACGGATTTCAGTAAGGATGATGCAGATACTTAGATTGTAATGATGGCATACTAAAAACTTGATGCATTTTATTTGGTAGTTTTATCATCTTATGATGACCAATCCTCTCTTTTTCCCTGGAGTTCAATATTCCACTCTTCTTTCAAAATAAATACCTTATACATATCCAATCAAATGACAGATTGTTTTGCATAAAATTATTTTAGCTATATCTAAACTGTAAATCCTTCATACCATGCATAATACTACAGAATACTACACTGTCAAAATGACTCAGTATTAAGCAAACAATGTTGCAAAAACTATGAATAGGGAGACCTAAGGAACTGTATGTTTTCATTAATTTCTATGCATACTGAAATCTAGTTTCAAGTGATGTATTAAACATACACCTTGACCTTCAATGTCTCCTGTAAACTCACTGAAATGATAATAAAGTGTTCGAAAATGGTAAGGCCAGAGTATAGCAAAGGAAATGACAGCAGATGAGAAATGTCAACCAAATTTTGGAAGATAGAAAGCAGATTTACAGTGTAACTCAGCAGATGTGGGAAAGCTGAAAGCTAAGTGACTACAGGCTGGTGGATGTCAAGAAGCTGGCATGGAAGATTGAGAGTGCAGGACTGAAGAATGACACAACTCGTTCACAGTCCATATCCATTTTGTGTGGAGAACTGTCTGCCTGCCCCTAACTCTAAGCACACTTGCAGGTTTGCTTTCTGCAGAGATTGCATGAGAAAGTCCCTGATCTCAAGTGCCCCGGGCACAGATGAAGGAACTCTGCATCCTAATCACTTGGACCCCCATCACTTTCCCACATTTGACTCCTCTAGAAACCTGATAGACAGGGTTATACACAAAAGGAAGGAGAATAAATAAATATATATATATATATATATATATATATATATACATTTGCATATATATATGTGTATATATACATATATATATATATATTTCACTCAAATAGCAAAGAACTATAACTACTAAAAACAGAAAAGTTGGGTCTCTGCTTGATTCCCTTCTGGTAGGTGGAATAATGGACTCCAAAGATATCTAGATCCTAATCCCTGGATGATGTCAGTATGTTACCTTGCAAGACAAAAGGGACTTTGCGGATGTGGTTAAGGAACATAAATTAAAGATAAGGAAATTATCCTATATTATCCAGATGGCCCCAATTTTATCACATGGGTCCTTAAAAGCAGATCACTTCTCCTGGCGGTAGTCAGTAGGAGGTATGAGTATGAAAGAATAGTTCCAATGATAGGATGTGAAAAGAATTGGATCCATTCACCATTGCTAGACTTAAAGATGGAGAAAGAGGTCTAGGAGCCAGGGAATGTGGGCGGCTTCTTTCTAGAAGGTAGAAAAAGGAAGTAAATGGATTCTCCTTTAGAACTTCCAGAAGGCAACATGGCCCTGCCAACACCTTGTTTCTAGTCCAGTGGGATTTGTGCTGGATTTCTAACCAATAGAACCATAGAATAATCTGTATTGCTTAGGTTGCAGATTTGGAGGTAATTTGTTAATGGCAGCAGTTGGAGTCTAGGACACCCCGCTTCACAACCCATCACTCAGCAAGCCCTGCCCAAATCCAGGGTTTCAGTCTATATTTAGTTCCTCACCCAAAAAAATGAGTGGAAGTCCTGGGATGCCAGGTGTTTTAGGAAAGCCTCTAATATGAAAGAGAGAACAAAGTGAAAAGAAGAAAGCTACACTGAGGAAACAGGAAGAAAACAGGAAGGGGAGCAAAACAAAACAAAAGCACTGCAATTACTTCACTGAGGTGGGAGAAAATTTTGTATCCGTGTTACAAAAACAGAATGAACAAAATAAAAGTTAAATTCAGAAAATAACAAAGATTTAGGGGTTCTTTGTATATGTCTATCTCTATTTTTTGATGAACTCTCTCAGCAGGCAGACAGAAAAGACCAAGAAATGGAAAATAGAAAATTAGAAGATTGATCAAGGACCTCCGTTTTTCATAGAGCTTTCTTACTCTCTAAGAGGTGCTCCAGACATAAGATCAGAGGAAACAAGAGAAAGAAATCACCAAAGAAATATTAGAGAAAAAAAAAAACATGATCTCTACATTGAAAGGGCTTATCAATTGCCCAGGAAAGTGAATGAGAAATGACCCAAAGTACATCATCAGTAAATTTATGAATAATTGAGAATAAAAAGATTTTGAGGACATCTGTGGGAAAGAAAAAAACAGTCACACAGTCTGATTCAAATATATGGAATTAGGCTTCTCAACAGTAAAAGCTAGATGATAAAGGAATGCTATCTTCAAAATTTGGAGGTCATATGATTCTCAAACAAGCTTTTAATACCTAGTTAAACTTTCAGTCACGTATGAGGTGAAGAGTAAAAAAAAAAAAAGCCTTAGGTATACGCATTTTCAAAAATTTCCCCATTCATACCATGTTGCTAAGTTCTCTAAAATAATTATAATAATACATTAATAAGACATAGCATAATAACATGATGATTGTAGGATAGAACAAATGTCCTCCCAGGGTGACAGCATGCAGCAGACCTAGAAAGCAGCTGGTCCAGATATAAGAAGGATATAAAAGTCTCTAGAAAAGATACAGCCAAGAAAATAATGTATCTATCTGATAGATTATGTGATTTTTAAAATAAATTGTACAGAGATTTATACTTCCCTCGTAGGGTTTTCAGCTGAATACTGTTAGTGACAAAGAAAATGAAGCAAGAGATAAGCAAGGCAATTTTTACCTCCAGAGTCAACAGAAATGTATTTGAAAAAGAAAATATAATCATAGTGAACTGCATGACAACGCTGAATGATATTTACATTGCGTTAATAACGCAAACACAAAATTTTCTAGCACATTAATAAAATTATATAAAAAGCATAGGAGGTGAAGTGTGTATAGATGTTTACATATGTACAGGGGCACATGGATGCACACATGCTCACTGAGTGATAGTAGAAAGTGGGTTCTAAAATAAAATCTATAACTTTCACAGAAAGAAATCATAAATAATACATTTTTTAAAAAATTAAAACACATCAATTTGTAAATAAAAACATTTACCTAAAAAAAATTAAAACACATCAGAACATACTACTTAGAAATATGCAAGTAAACTTTAGAAATGCAAATAGCCAAAAAAGTTTCGTTATTAATTCCCCATGAGGTGTTTGGGAAGCAGGGATAAGGAGTGGTAATCAGGACACTGATTCCCCACCCACCACCCAAACCTTTTTAAATATTTGGATTTTATTATTCCATGAACAAACTTTAAATGTAAGAAGTGTTTTCCATGAAAGGATGTGGTAAAGATAGTCATGGATAGTTTTACTATGATTTTCCATTGAAAAGTGTACTTCAATATCAGGTAATTACAACTGAAATAAGAATTTAGCAACCAGAAACTTCTTTATAATCTGTACATAGGTTAGGAAATAATCAAATAGATAATATTAAACCATTTTTTCTCACCTGCCAATGTAATTC
The DNA here is from genome assembly GCF_009762305.2 of Zalophus californianus. NCBI lineage: Eukaryota > Metazoa > Chordata > Mammalia > Carnivora > Otariidae > Zalophus > Zalophus californianus. The sequence goes on from NC_045597.1 coordinate 50,062,989, forward strand.
ACTAAAAGTCCTCTGATAATAAATTAACACTGACTTTCAGATTTAATGAGTTCATTACAATAGTCATTAATGTAATATTGAAATTCAGAGTGAAATATAAACTCAATTTAAGTAAGATATCTAAATTGTCCTGTTAACCAATTATTGCTTCAGAAAGTACTCTCATACAGTGTCTGTTGTCATTCTCTTTGTGACAATAAATAGTTTACATCTCCGGCTTAATGTATTTCACCAGGCTTTATTGGTGTGACAGATATGGGGCCTTAATTGGACTTTTTATTATTTTAAAATCTTAATGGGCAGCATCATGAGGATTTTATTTGCATGTTATTAAGGTATCCCACTGCTGTGTATCCCGCAACTTTTCTATGTATGTAACTTCCTAATTTTGCATAAGTACATAGAGGTGATGCTTCAAACCTGTATTTCACCAGAAACAACAACATCCACAGGTATCTTTCTAAATAAGAATTTGCTGACTACAAGTCGTTTGTCAACATAAACTGTGAGAACTAACAAACAGGCAGAGAGGAGCTTAACAGTCACCGACATTCTGCATTCTGTCACTAGACTGCTGTGTATGCAACTCAAGTTTCAGCTTCTTTCAGCTTCCTTTCCTTTGGAGGGAGTCAAAAGATAATTATTTATTTCTTGATCAAGCCAGTAATAGCACTGATACATGTACTTCCCCTGAACATTGATACATGCTCTAAATCTACCTTCCTGGTTCACAGATTGTTTGATTCATTTCCAATGGTAAATATCTACCTTACTAAATCTAAAGGAATTTTAGTAAAATGAGTCTTAGATAAATCATTATATATATTTTTACAGCGAGTTTCACTTGAGGGGGTCCAGATCAACCTTGCCCTGTGGCCACAAAGATCTTGGTATTTTCCAGTTCGGGTGTAGATGCTGCCAAAGTCAGCGGAAGTTTCATTTGCTTAAAATGAAAACAGTCACTCAGAAGGCTCTCTTTCATAGCTGTATTTTATATTTCAAACATGTAAATATTTTCAGACAATGGGAAAACCATTTTGATTCCCTAGAGGATTTTGTAGTCAATGAAATTATGGATTACATTATATTCAGAAACAACACTATTTAGGAACTTGATTTGCGTACTCCAGAAAACTTACCTCTCTCCTCAAGGTGTCAGAGACAGGATTTGAATGCAGGTCAGCATAATACCAAAGCCTTTAAAGTGATTTATACCTTCAGCATAGTTGGGAATGCTACTGGCTTCAGCGAGGGAGCTTTCTGCACATGAGCCAGACCACAGTTCTTTCCTTTTTTTTTTTCTTTTTTCCTTCCTTGGGGAAGAAATAGGATAAATAAGCTGTCTCCACTATGAATATTCCAGCCTAAGAGATAATTTTATCCATGCTGCTTGAGGGGAAAAAAAGTAATGGAAGTCTTTTCTTCTACCTACCTTCCAACTAAAATTCTGTTTGCCTGCTACTTTTAAATGTTTATTTTAGAGAGGACAGAAGTCCTTCCTTCGAGTGTTTCAAAAAAGCAGGGGAAATGTAGAAATTAGATGTCATCCCTGTTGAAAATCTCTGGCTCTGAAAAGATTACAGAGGAGAGGACAGGAAATAGCCTCTTTTGAAATAGTTGCCACATAGTGGCCATTAAACTTGACTTTGGCAAACCTCTTTGTCAACCCCATTTGTTTTGGAAAGATTCCAAAAAGGCATTTGAAAAAAAAATCTTTCAAATTATTTCTACTTCATAATGTTCTGAAATTTCATCTCAGAGCTTTGAAAAAGTAAGCAATTAATTAACAGGGAGATTTGTAAAAAGGAGAGAGCTCTCCCTGATTTTGGCAAGGGCCCAAAACAACATAGACCAGTTATGTTAAGAATTACAGCAGGGGTCTAAGAAAATTAACTTAGGTTAAGCCATTACAAGTTATTATAGCATAAGTCATATGGCCCAGTGCAGGCTTCTCATTAAGGGTGACACATAGGGCTGTGGCAATTGTGCCTTGCACAAAGATGGCTGGCTGAGAGCCTGCAGGTGGGGCCAGAAATCTTCCCCTCGCTAAGCTCACTCAGCTTTGCACTCTGTGAAATAGTCTGCATTCTCTGGGAGGGAGTGAGGGGCTAATCCCTTCTTCTGTTTGGTCTGCCCAGAGGGGATGCCTTTTGGCAAGGCACATAAAGATTCTGTATGTGCTGTCAGTGGGTTCTGCTTCATATTCAGAGGAACATAACAATAAATAAGAATCAGGAACAGAGGAGGAATAGCCATTCAGGCTACAAATATATCTGTGGAATTTGACTCCAACTTACTTTGTGAGAATGTAGCACCCATAAAAATGAGTGGCAGTGGTTGAGTAGAGAGTCTTGAGAAAAAGTGTGTCTAGGGTGACAGTATCTATACAGTTGTGCTACACAAAAAGGGCTCATTGACAGAGCTAGGCAACCGGTAGGAGTGGACACATTGCTCTCAACCCATAGGCTTGTGCTGGTTCTACTGCCCTCTGTCTGCCCTCTGGACTGGTTGCTCTTCATGCCAGGATACATAGTCATTTCTCCTTCCTTGACCTCCATACTTGATTTAAATGGTAATTCCCTTGACTTATGATTGCTAGGTTATTTGATAGCCAAAATAAAATGTGCAATTTATGCAATTATGCATTATGCAGATATATTTATGCATGTATATGTATGCTCATCAATGTACATGATACAAACACAGGACATATGCATGCACACATGTCCGTGTATGCATGTATACGTGTGTGCATATGTACATATGTGAGTGTATGTTTGTGTGTACCCTTCTCATTTTATTTTATTTTTTTAAAGATTTTATTTATTTATTAGAGAGCGAGCGAGAGAGAAACAGCATGAGGGGGAGAGAGTCAGAGGGAGAAGCAGGCTCCCCACTGAGCTGGGAGCCCGATGTGGGACTCGATCCCAGGACTCCGGGATCACGACCCGAGCCGAAGGCAGTCGCTCAACCAACTGAGCCACCCAGGCGCCCCCCCTCTTCTCATTTTAGCCTAAGCAGAAAGACTGACTTTAGAAGAAATGATGCTGAGGTAGTGTCCTTTGGGTATGTCAATAAGAGTTGTCCCTGGTTCTAAATTAACCAAACAGTGGTTTATGATAAATAAAACTATAGGGCAAGCCCCCCAATATGTGGATATGGATGTATATGTGACCAAAATATTTTAATTAAAAGGTATTTCTGGACTAGCAGATCATTCCCTCAATTATACAGAGGAAATTTAGTATCTAAACCAAAATATCATGGGTCCTAATCAACTTTAATTTCCTGTAGGAATTAACCACAGGTAACTTCAATTACAATAGACAAAAAAACCAAAAAACAAAAAACCCCAGATAACTCTTGAGTCAACACTACATTGGTGGCCACATTTGTGCAGAGCTGTAATGTGGAGTCTCATCTCATCTTTCAAGGCTAATTCTGTACTGGGTGAAATATTACAAGAACAAGCAGTCCAACAGATATAAAGGTGTCAGGCTGAAGTACAATCCAGTTTTATCAAAAGACATTGCTCGGGTCTTTTAATACAAATTCTCTGAAGGTATTTTATATAAGATTTTGTGAAATGTCTATTGTAACGATTTACTAGTTTGTTTTAATTGGCAGAAAAGCATAGATTTCTATTTATAACCTGAGGAAAAGTATTTTAAATATCTTAGTCAAATTTATTCTATAAAAATAAACATGATTGCTTTAACATATCAATCTATGAATATAAAGAATTTGGGAAATTTTATTGGTAAACCAAACACATGTCTAAATATAGAAAATCCTACCCAATCATGCATAAGTGAAATCTGCTACAATCATTCGTGAATGTTAAATGTCAGCAGTGATGGATATTTATACAGAAAAGGAAGAAAAGGTGGAACAGTGGCATTATGGATCAAAGTTTTTCAAAACAACATTGATGTGTTTTGACAGAAGGGAGAAATAGTAAAATACTTTAAGAAAGATTAAAAAGTAAAAAATAGAAGGAATTTGTACCATGTTTTATGGGCAACAGCCTGGAGGTCAGCACAGTTATTTATTCATGAGTGAGAATTATTTGTCAATTATGTAGAGCATTGCTTTCCAACCAGGGTGCCAAGGGACCCATGGGTGGCCCTGGAGGGACCACCGTTTCCAAGAAGTCACCAGTCAGTTGTTTTAGTTAATCATGTAAAACAGAAATGACTAATTTTTGACAATTCAGTGGACACAGTTTCTATTCACAGTTATCCCTTGGGTTGAATTCTATTTGTAGGTGGATGTAATTTTACTCCTTTTAATGAATCAAAAACATTAATAAATTTATAAATTGTGAAATCATAAGTAAATACTATAGTTGGAGATTGTCTAAAGTTTTAGGAGTGAAATACAATTATAAAACTCATGACCTCAGAGCTCTAGGCATGATTCCTTGATGACAAAGATAATATTATTCTGAAGAATACTTAACTGAACCCAGATCACCAAAAATAAATATCAAGGAGTGAAGTTAAATATGTAAAAAGCACTTGACTTTTTGTCCCTAGTTCTGGATAGAATACTGACAAGGAAGAGTATTTAGTGAATCTAGGTAGTTACCCTTACTTAGTAAATGTAGCTTAGGTACCTATAAATGTTATATTTTTTAACCATAGTTCATAATAAATATTGAGTGATTAAGCTAGATACTGTTCAAAGAACTGTTCTAAAATCAAACTATTCTCACAAAAGCCCTATTGGTTTAATATATGACATAATATAATACTATATTTACACATTTGGTAAATGAAGAAATTCAAATTTAACAAGTTTCAATCGTCCAAAATTTGTCAGCAAGCAAGTAGTAGATGTGGTATTTAAACTACGATCTAACTTAGCCCCAAATCCATGATCTTCTCTACTACAGAAATAGTGCCAGTGCCATGACTTTATATTTTGTAGACAACTTTTTCAGCACATACCATTCTTTTTCTTTTAAGTGTAATTAACATATAGTGTTGTATTAGTTTCAGGTATACATAATATAGTGATTCAACAATTCTCCAAATCACTCAGTGCTATCATGATTAGTGTATTCTTAACCCCCCTTATTTATTTCACCCATTCTCCCATCCACCTCCCCTCTGGGAATCACCATAACTAAAAAAAATTAGTTGAGAAGGGCAGCAGGTATGTATAGGAAACTTGTCTATATCTACTCAAAAAGGGAATGTATACACCATAGGACATGACAACTAAATTAGGTCAACAAATTAAAGAGAATTAGAAAGGTATGCCTACCAAATAAAGATCATTAGGATATATTTTGGTCTCAGAAGGAACTACAAGTATTTTGGGAAAATTTTACATTGACAAATGCAACAGTAGAAAATCTTTTAACAATACAAAATGTGGATGGACAGTTTGGTTCATTGTCATTCAACTTATTTGGGTTAGGGGATTTTGCTTCAGTGTTGCCTTGTGTGTGCCATTGATGCCCTATCCAAGTAACTTTAGATCTTTTGATGAACAGTGCAGTGTCCTGTAAGATTCAATAATAAAGTCATCCCATGAGGCAAAATTCCCATCTAGATGCCTGTACATATGTTCAAGCAGATAACAGTAGTTCACTTGCCATCACATCAGGTGGCCCTTCTGAGTGTAAAAGCAGCTATTATTACTCAGCAGCTCACAGCTCTACGTATCTCTCACTGTTAAGATAACACCAAAGACTTATAATTAATTTCTAAATGACTCAGATAAGTCTATCAACTCATCCCATTGCCATTTTGCTCTATGAATAACCCCTTTGAGTCACATTTCCAGAGCCATCAAGGAAAAGGCAAACTCGTTTTCTGTGGTTATACAAGCCACCAAGACTATGTTGATGTGGGAGGCAGGCAGGCTAAGAACATGAATTGCTTAAAATCATTTCCACCAAGGTGGTCTCAGAAGGAAGGCAGTGTCCCGTTGCTAAGATAACAATGATAGAATCTCCTATCTGATTATGAAAATGTCACAGTCACCTCCTGAAACAAGGCTGTTTTCCAGTGTTTTTCTTTTTTCTTATACATTATGACAGAGGTAGTTACTGATGAGATCTCTAAGCAGCAAACCCATCAAGGATGCTATACATTTTCATGGATCTCCTAGAAGCCTTATGGTCTTTCATTACCCTGGCAAAAGAAAGTGTTTCATTACATACATTCTTTGGACCTGTTAGGTCCAAACTGACTACAGTTGTGACCAGGAACCCTGAAAATGTAAATAAAACTCACAGAGATTGCTACATGATCCATCAAAATCAAAGCAAAGCTCATCCAAGTACTATTTAAGGCAAGTACTGTCTCTCTGTTGGCCTAACATGCTCTAGTTCCTGAGACATACCAGGGAGTTTCAATCATAGGAATCTAGGAATTAAAGCAGAACTCCATATCCCTGATAATAAAATCCCCTAGGAAACAAATCAATGGGAAAAGAGTCTCAGTTTGTGAATGGAATTCTTCTTATTTGCACCCATGACAGGGAAAAGAAATCACTTTTTAGTTTCAAAATATTGCCTTTAAATGTTTAAGTAATTTCTCTTACAACATATACTCACTCTCAAGACCACTTTAGGACTGGCCACCTTGGCTACCACTAAGTGACATACATGCCATTCACTGAAAATGTTGTATTGATTCTCTGGTGAAAAATCAATTCCCAGGTTTGCAATATCCAAAACCATGCAGATATCTAGAAGAGAATGGACTTCATTATATGATGATAATCCTTACACTATACAGATTCTGAAAGAGGTACATGGCAGAGGAATGTCATATTAATTTACTAGTAATAAATTCTGGCTGTTATGGTTCTAGCTGAGCTGCTGGATTCAAGAGAGATAGCACTATTGATCATAAACAGTAAGCATCTTATCTGTAAATAAGTTATGCTGTCCCTTTTTGCTTGTATTTATCAATGATTGGAAAAGCAATAAAACAGGAGCAAGGAACAAGATATCACTGTGGCATTCTGAGACTGGGAACAAATAAGGAAGTGTGAACAGGAAAGTAGAGATTTGGGATACAAAAAAAAATAAATCTGATGTATAAGTCACATCACATGGGCATACTTTCAAAATTGAGGTGACATTTTGAATACGCTAACACAGATTATAGCGATAAAATGAATACGTTAAGGCTATGAGATAGTTCTTTGTGAGGGGTGATGAATTTTCTCAGTTCCCCTGAACTTGGAAGTTCAGCTTATTCCAAGAAAAGGATCATATGCTGATTGCCTGGAGTTCTGAATATAATCATCCATAACTGGATCCTCGTGTCCTCCATAGTATGTGCTTATTCACTTATTACTTGTCATTTATGGCTAACTTTGCTTCCTCTCCTGGAAGAATTCCTTGCTCCCTTATCTCCCCCACACTGATGCCCCTTCCCTCATTTCATGACTCCTAATGTCTGCATCACAGAATTTAGCATTTAATTACGTATCACAATGTATAGTACCTTGTATTTGTCATTTCTGTCTCTCCAGATTAACTAGCATCTCCGTGGCAGTGATTAATACAGTGCTATGAACACAGACGTTCAGTAAATACTTGTTCATGGAATTATTGATATTACTGTATTGTTTTAGGATTTCGATGTCCTTATGCTCTTCATTTTACACAAGAGTAGTCTTTCTAGTAAAAGTCCTGTGACCTAGCCTCTTTTTTAAGTCTAGAGAGGTACTTATTAGTCTCAGAAAACAAGTCAGTTTGGTCTCTTAAGTTTGAAGAGACTTTACTGCCTATTGACTCTCCCTAAAAGAAAAGTCTATGACCCACCAGACACAAGAATATGTGCCATCCTTCTCTTGGGTGCCCTCTCCCATCCCCAAACCCTGCCTGACAACTTTTCTGGATTAGCACAGAGTGACCTCTGATGGACATGCTTATTTTTCTATTACAAGCAGTAGAGCAGTGAGGGTGTAGAAGTTGGAAATTGAGCTAATTCACTACCTGTTACACACAAAACCAGGGACAAAGACTAGAAGGTTGTGGGGAAAAGGAGAGAGAAGGCAAGTCTTTATTTACTCTTTGGGGGTTTAGAGGGTTTTTTGCATAAATCCTCCCTTGGAGCCCCAACTGCATTTTCCTAATTCTTATTTTAGAACTCCCATAGTTTCTTCTCTCTGCCTTTCTAGTTTCTGTTTTAGAATTCTTGCAGTGTCAGCTTTCACCCTTTCTGTTGTATCCTCTCCATCGCTGCTCACATGATAATAGAGTCCTATCTCTATATGTTATAAAAAGATGTCAGGTTTCAGCCAGATGTTAAAGGCATTTACCTCTTTCTGGCTGTCCTTCTGATAACTCCAAAAAATGAGGTGTGAGTTCTGGTGTCACAGTGCATGGAAAACACTGGGAAATTAGGCACAAGTTTGCTTTTCACTGGACATGGTTGTGGCAAGGTGTCTTCTAAATTTCCTAAGGAAGAACTCCCATCACCACCATGAGTATTAACTCTTGAAGACCTCAAAGTCTACTTCATGAGAAGCATGTATTCTCTTCCTTTGATGTCAAATACCCTTGCTCTTGAGAAGTGAGAAATGCATATTCACTGATTCCCAAGCCTATTTTGATGATAAAAGAACCCAAAATAGGGGCACCTGGGTGGCTCGGTCGGTTAAGCAGCCGCCTTCAGCTCAGGTCATGATCCTGGGGTCCTGATATCGAGCCCCACATCAGGCTCCCTGCTCAGCGGAGAGCCTGCTTCTCCTTCTCCCTCTGCCTGCCACTCTGCCTACTTGTGCTGTCTCTCTCTCTCTCTCTGTCAAATAAATAAAGAAAATCTTAAAAAAAAACAATATTAGTTGAGAATGTCATTAACTCTATCTCCATTATCTGATATAACTGTTGACACTATCATGTTGATTTTTCCTGACTTCCAATTTTTGTTTCCTGATAGCAGTGGAGGATCCCCCTCAATACCAATATACAGCATTTAGTATACCACTGTCCTATTCAAAACCCCTGAGACTATTTCTATCAATAGCATCAATCTTCTCATCTTGCTTTTGCACAACTGTCCATTACCTGGCCTCAATTAACATTTCCCAGAATATTTCTCTCTAACATTTTGGCGATACATCTCCTTATTCTTCTATGGACACATGCTCATGCCTATTGCTGTTATTAATCATCTCTTATTTCTTCATGGGATGCTATTTCTTGTTTCCACTTGTTTAATGCTTACTCATTTTACAAATTACATTTTATCCCACATCTTCCATAGGGATTGTAGAGTTTAAGCAAAAAAGCCAGTTTTTCAAACAATACTAATTTCCAATTTTTCTAAATAAAATGTCACACATCTTGGCAACTTCATATGTACTACATTTTTGCTTATATGCATTTTTACTTAAATGTTTCCTATCATCCACTCCTCCTTGAAAGCAGAATTATTTCTTATCACTAAGGAAATGTTTTTGTCTTACCAACTTTTTTTTCTTAGAAATATTTGGGGTTTTTTTATTTTTTTATTTTTCTTGTTATGTTAATCACCATACATTACATCATTAGTTTTTGATGTAGTGTTCCATGATTCATTGTTTGTGCATAACACCCAGTGCTCTGTGCAGAACGTGCCCTCTTTAATACCCATCACCAGGCTAACCCATCCTCCCACCCCAGTCCCCTCTAAAACCCTCAGTTTGTTTTTCAGAGTCCATCGTCTCTCATGGTTCATCTCCCCCTCCGATTTACTCCCCTTTATTCTTCCCCTCCTGCTATCTTCTTCTTTTTTTTTTCTTAACATATATTGCATTATTTATTTCAGAGGTACAGATCTGTGATTCAACAGTCTTGCACAATTCACAGCACTCGCCAAAACACATACCCTCCCCAATGTCTATCACCCAGCCACCCCATCCCTCCCACCCCCCCACCACTCCAGCAACCCCCAGTTTGTTTCCTGAGATTAAGAATTCCTCATATCAGTGAGGTCATATGATACATGTCTTTCTCTGATTGACTTATTTCACTCAGCATAACACACTCCAGTTCCATCCACGTCATTGCAAATGGCAAGATCTCATTCCTTTTGATGGCTGCATAATATACCATTGTGTATACATACCACCTCTTCTTTATCCATTCATCTGTCGATGGACATCTTGGCTCTTTCCACAGTTTGGCTATTGTGGACATTGCTGCTATAAACATTGGGGTGCACGTACCCCTTCGGATCCCTACATTTGTATCTTTGGGGTAAATACCCAGTAGTGCAATTGCTGGATCGCATGGTAGCTCTATAAAAATATGGAACGCTTCATGAATTTGCATGTCATCCTTGAGCAGGGGCCATGCTAATCTCTGTATCGTTCCAATTTTAGTATATGTGCTGCCGAAGCGAGCACTGTCTTACCAACTTTTTATCACTTATGTGTTTAGTATAACAAAATATTGAAAACTCAATACTGGATATATTTAGAATGTGTTTAATATTGTAAAGGATCTATGCCAATTTGATCACTTTTATACAACATTTCCTTCCTTCAAAAGAAAAGTTTACATCTGTATTCACTAGTGACCTATTAAAATATATTAGAATAGTGCTGCTCAAATTTAAGTTATAGACCTTTGTGCACCCATGAGCTATTCTTTAATGGTTCCCAATAAAGTAAAAACAAAAATTGAGAGAAAGCACTTAAAACTTTTATGGAAATTTGACAGAGTAATTTCACATCTGTAATACTAAAAAATACTAAAAAATAAAACTGGACCTTGTGTTCTGAATGTCTTGTTTTATTTATTTCATTTTCATAGGAGATAATTTTATTATATGTATAGTCAGGGTACTCCAGAGAAATAGAATCTATAGGACCTATATCTATTTATCTCTATATATCTATATATATAAACTTGTTGTATGTTTATGTCTACTATCCTTATTATAAAGAATTAGCTCATGAGATTATGAGGTAATTCATCAGCAGGATGAGTCAGCAAACTGGAGACATAAAAGAGCTGATGGCTTAGTTCCAGTCTGAGTTTGAAGGCATGACACTAGGAGAACCAATGGTGTAGTTCCAGTTTGAAGGCCAGTAGGCTTGACCCAGAAAGAGCCTACATTTCAGTTTAAGTCTGGGGGCAGGAAAAACCAATATCCCAGCTCAAAATCAGTCAAGCAGAAGGACTTCCTTCTTATTTGAAAGAGGGTCAGGTTTTTTTGTTGTACTTAGGCCTTCAACTGATTGGGTGAGACCCACCCTAATAAAGTGGGGGGACAATCTGCTCTACTCAGTTTAACAATTTAAGCGTTAATCTCATCTAGAAACACTCTCACATAAATACCAAGTATAATGCTTGACCAAGTGTCTGGGCATTTCATGACCTAGTCAAGTAAAGTAAAATTAAACATCAGAGTATTTTTTTAAAATATCCATCTGTGATAAATTAGAAAAATTTAAAAAGTCAATCAGATAAACTGGCCCTTCAGCACACATACTTTGAGAATCACCCAAATACTTATTTCCTCAGTCAGGCCAGCAGTAGGTTTAAAAGTTGATTTGCATAGAGTTCAAAAGTTTCCAAATGAAAAGCATTCCGTGGAAGAAAAAAAGATCTAAAGCCCCCCCAAGTGTGGTGATCTATTTAGGGGAAGGTTATCAGCATTACTAGAAACAGGGTTTTGGTAAGTCAATACCAAAAACAAAACAAAGAGAAACATGGCCTTACTCTGGAGGGACTGGGGAAGCTATTTCATGCCAAAACTAAAAGCATAGAAATTCAAAAGGAAGTCAGAATCCTGACATATTGGCTAGTACATGTGCAGTCAAGGATCTGGTATAAATTCAGAAGAGTGTTTATTGGGGGGAGGTGTTCTTGATGTCACAACTAGTATATCCCAACATCCTCAGATTTCATTATTCTACCATTTGGACAAGTTTTTAGAGCAGTTTTTGCAATGGCACATAGTACAATGTAATATTGGAAACTTTAAAACTATATTAACTGAGCCAATTAAAGAGTTAATAAGAAAAAATACAGAATGATTTTTTCTGTAGTAAGACCGTAGGAAATATATCTGTCTTTCATTATGGTATTACATGCACATATTAAGATCCAGGTTAAATGAAGTGTCTGCTCTTGCTTACATTTTGAGTTCTAAAACATTGAATTCTCACTGTCTTTTGATTCAGAACAAATTCATCTCCTTTTGAGATATCCTTGAGATTCAGTGTTAATAATCTTTGAGATCTATAAAATGTCTTTCCTACATAGGGATAGAGTTTGAACATACGAACATTTATTAAGAGACACATATTTTCCAGGCATTATGCTAAGTGTCTGAAGTCTCAGTACACAATTTTAATTAATTATTATAGCAACACTATGTTCTTAACTTCATTTATTGATGTAGATATTAAGGCTCAGAAAGTTAAATAGGGGTTCCTGGGTGGCTCAGTTGGTTAAGCGACTGCCTTCGGCTCAGGTCATGATCCTGGAGTCCGGGGATCGAGTCACACATCGGGCTTCCTGCTCAGCAGGGAGTCTGCTTCTCCCTCTGACCCTCTTCCCTCTCGTGCTTTCTCTCATTCTCTCTCTTTCTCAAATAAATAAATAAAATCTTTAAAAAAAAAAAAGAAAGTTAAATAGCTTACCAACAGTTACTCAGATATTAAGTGCCAAAGTCAATATTTGAATCCAGATCAACACACCAGTTATGCTCATTGCACTCTGAGGTAACGGAAGTGAAGGCTATAATAGGGTGAGGGAAGGGGGCAGGGAACAAAAAAATAAGAATGAGAAAGACAGACTACCTTCATATGCCCTTCCATAATATGTTACTCCCAGCTGTTGACCCTACTCTGTGAAAATAAAGATAAGATTCTAAAAGTCAGATCATCTGAATGCATTTCCAATTGGTTTACTCAGTCCTATATTCTGATAGGACCAAGTAAAATGGTTGTTACCTGGTGAGAATCAACTTGTCATGATTACTCCCAGAGAGCTGGAAAACTTTGAAATGTTTTTCCTCACTGTATGTGAGAGAACAAAGAGGCATTTCGTATTTTGAATTAGACATGCTGTTGTCCCAGTGATATATAATCTTATCAACAGCAATGAGGATGAGAGAAGGTGGCTGTCCTCTATGCCTGGCTGGTTTAACGCTGGACAGAGTTGGTGTTTTATCACCACTTTAAGAAGGTGTCATCATCTAGGTATATAAGAATTACTCAGGTAAACTTCAGTCCAGTTAAGGCCAGGAGGCTTGTGCATTCCATCAATCAATGAGTGAGTCCTTACCATTTCTTTAGCTTCTGCAACATGCTTCTTGGTAAGTTAAATAAAAATTAAAAGCAATATAGCTAGGTGAAATGAAAGGAGACAATTGACTGATGATAGTGGCTCCAGTTCTCACCAATAAATTTTATCTTGAGTTATTTCATAATGCTTTTTCTCATCATGTGTATTTATTGACAGTTGCATACACCCCTGGCACTAGTTATCATCAAAGCATTGAATATATTAAGAAACCTATCTCAGACCGACAGAGTTTCTAAAGGTTGAAAGAGGTTTATTTAAGAAAAAAACATCATTTTGAACTTAAGTTTCTGCTGTCAGAGCATTGATAACAAGTGGAAATATGCTTCGCTTTTATTTGCGTAAGGACAGTAGTCACTGTTATCCCAATAAAGAGCCATTTATTAAATGGGAAATAGAGAATCAAGAGAACTAAGAAATAGAAGTTGCTCTTCAATTTATGTTTGGTTAAAGAATAAATGGTTTATTTGAGTAGAGTGGACCAGTGCTTGTTTAAAATTGTTATTTAAGAGAAATTAAGCTAATAGCTACTTTTGTTTATGTACAGCTGCATTGTTTTTCTGCTCCATTATATAGGCCAAAAATTCACATTTCTTCTTATAACAGCATAGCTAAGCTAAGTAAACAATGAACAATAGTTAATAGAACATGGAAGTTAGTACTACAAATGAGCTAACAACCTACAGCGCCATTTGTTAAACACCAGTTGACGCACAAGATACTTAGTATCTATCACTTAGTAGCTATAAATCTTTTCAAGGGATGTTATTTTCATCATTCATCTGGAGTAATTGTCTTAGAATTCCAGTGGTAATTAGTGGCAGGAATATTTTCTGGAAATGCAATCTGAAGTTTTACTTCCATGTTAATCCACTTGTATTCGTTTCTTTGGACTGCCATAATAAAGTACCACTGACTGGGTGGCTTAAACACCAGAAATTTGTTTTCTCTGTTCTGAAGTCTGGAAAACTAAGATGAAGGTGTCAGCAGGTTTGGTTTCTCCTGAAGCCTCTCTCCTTAGCCTGTAGATGTCCTTCTGATTTTATCCTCACATGGTCTTTTCCTTGTGCAGGGGCATCCCTGTTTCTCTCTGTACATCCTAATCTCCACTTCTTAAGAGGACACTAGTCAGATTGAATTAAACTCACCCCAATAGCCTCACTTTAACTTAATTGCTTTTTTTAAAGGTCCCTTCTCCAAATATAGTCACATTAGGGTTTCAACATGCGAATGGGGGTGGGAGGGCACAATTCAGTCCATAACACCACTATTTAACAAATTTTATGTGATTTGATCCTGTTGGATACACCCTTCTTTGTATTCTTTTCTATCAGAGAACACACATCCTTATTTTTTTTTGTCTAGGATGAATTTTTATCCATTCTTCTTAACTTCACTTTACCCTTTTTAAAAATACATGTAAAATGATTTCCATGAGATTGCATATATACAGCTGCTTCAAAGTAAAACTTAGAAAAGTTAAAATGTGAGTGATAAATTTTTAAATTAATTTGAGATAATGTAGTGACCTTTGTTACCTTGGAATGAGAAAGAGTTTCTAAATAAAAACAAAAAAAAAGATTAAAATTTTGAAAATTTGAAAACAACTTAAGCATTTGTACTCAGCAAAAAAGTACCAGGGCCCAATAACGGATTATAGATTGAAAAGTTATTTTGGCAGGGCCTGAAAATAATGGAGGGAACTAATATGTGGAGTAAACAATGAATTTCTGCATATCAACTTCTGTGTATCAATTTATTAGAAAAATGGAATATGCACTTCACAGAATAAAAAACACAAAATGCTAACAAGCATATGTAGACATGCTCAAATTTGTTTATTAATTTAATAATTAAAGAATTAAAGATGAAAACACAATGACATATCACTTTATATCCATTTGAAAGCTGGGTTATTGCAAGTGTTGGTGAGGATGTAGAAATATAGGAATGTCCACACACTGCTGGTGAGACAGGAGGCTGGCATATGCATTCTCAAAATCACATTGTTTTTAATTTGTATGAGTAAGTACAGTCTATAACCCAACAATGCCACTCCTGGGAGATTCTCAGAGATTTCTAATGGAAACAAACAAGAGTATTCATGACAGCATTCTTGTGAGTGTGGGGAATTAGAGTTAATCATGGTGTCCATCACTGTCAGAATTGATAAATAAAGTGTAGTTAATACACTCCATGGAATTTAAGTAGAAGTCAGAAGCAATGGAATATATCTACACATAAAAACATGGAGAGAAATTAAAAGTTTAAAGCTTATGTCAGGTGCCATTTTCCTCGCTCACCCTCCAGGATACACACAGGGCCATGTATAGGAAGCAGGGCTGCACAGACACTTGCTGCCTAACCTGCTAGCAGTGTGCCATTCCCATGAGTTCTGAGGACTCACCCACTCCAAACCTGCTAGCCTCAGCCCTAGGCTCAGGGCAAATTTTTTTTAATCTCTGTATACTGTGTCCAACTGCTGGGTACACGGACATTGCTATACCCAGGCTTGTGTCCCTGGCCACCCCCTAGCTGCCACAGTGCTTCAGGGGATCCAGCATTGGACTAGTGGCCCAGTACAAATTTTGCTAACACCTCCACCCTGCTTCCAAGTTTCCCAGTGGGCATGCCCCATCAGAACTGACCTGCCTGGGTCCCAATAACACCACAGAGAGCAAGCACAGACCACATCACACAGTCAGTGCAGATGACTGCACTGAAAGGAAAAGTGACTCAGACACAACAGCAGGGTATAAGCAACACAAATAGGATACTCTCTTGAAGTGCCATGTTCTGGTGAACAGGTGACACTGTGCTGCAGGGCACTCAAGAACCTCTACTTCATGAAGTCACTACCTTTAAGAGCAGAAGACCTAGCTGACATTCGTCACAACAGAAAGACACGGAGAAGGGCAGACAAAATGAGGAAACACGGAAATTTAACCCAAATGAATGAATAGGATAAGGATATGGCAGGAGATCAAAGCAAAACAGATAAAAGTAACATGCCTGGTGAGAATTTAAAGCCATGATCATAAGGATACTCACTGGACTTGAGAAAAGAGCGGAAGACATAAGTTAGACCCTTAAACCAGAAATAAGGAATAACACAGCAGAGATAAAAGGCTCAAAAAATAAAATGAAAAACACGCTGGATGGGATGAACAGCTGGATGGAAAGAAGCGGAGGAAAGAATTAGTGACCTAGAAGACAGAGTAATGGAAAGTAATCAAGCTGAAAAAATAATTATGCAAAATAAGAATAGACTTAGGGAATTCAGTGTTTCTATCAAGTGTAACAACATTTGCATTATAGAAGTCTTAGAAGTAGAAGAGAGAGAAAAGGGGGGCAGAAAATTTATTTGAAGAAATAATAGCTGAAAACTTTCCTAATCTGGGAAAGGAAACAGATGTCTAGATCCAGGAGACATGGAGGATTCACATTAAAATCAACAAAAGCAGACCCACACCAAGATATATTGTAATACAGTGATAAAGAAAAAGAAATTAAAATCAAGACAAAAGAAGACAGTAGCTTACTGGGAAAATCTACAAGGCTAATAGGAGATTTTTTAACAGAGACTTTGCAAACCAGAAGGGATAGTCATGAAATATTCAAAGTTCTGAATGGGAAAAATCTGCAGCCAGAATACTCTATCCAACAAGGCTGTCATTCAGAGTAGAAGAAGAGATAAAGACTTCCCCAGACAAAGACAAAAAGACTTTACGACCACTAAACCATCCCTCCAGGAAATATTAAAGGGGGCTCTTTGAGTGGAAAGAGACCAGACGCGACAGTATGAAGATAGGAAACATAAAAGTAGTAAAAATGAATATTTCTGTAAAAAATCAGACACAGAACTCACATACTAAAAGGATATATAATAACATATATTTAAAATGTGGGGTGGAGAGGAAAAAAGAATGGGTTCAAATGTAAATGACCATTGGGGTGCCTGACTGGCTCAGTCAAAAGAGCATGTAATTCTTGATCTCAGGGTGGTGAGTTCAACCCCACATTTGGTGTAGAGATTATTTAAATAAAACAAAACTTAAAAACATTTAAAAAAATTAACCATCAACTTAATATAGACTGTTATATGCAGAAAAGGTTATATACAAACTTAATGGTAACCATATATATCAAAAACTACTAATAAATATGTAAAAATAAAGAGAAAGAAATCCAAATATATCACTAAAGAAAATCAGCAAAACATGAAAGAGAGAAAGACAAGAAAGGATCAAAGAAAATCTTCAGAAACAACTACAAAACAAATAAAAAGATAATAAGATAAATAATAAGATAAAGTAATTCAATAATTTGAATGGAAATGGACTAAATGCTCCAATCCAAAGACATAAGGGTGAAAGAATGGATTAAAAAAAAACAGGACCCATATACATGCTGCCAACAAAAGATTCATTTTAGACCTACAGACATATGGAGAGACATCTATCATGCAAATGGATAACAAAAGAAAACCAGAGTAGCAAAACTTATATTGGACAAACTAAATTTTAAAACAAAGACTGTAATGAGAGACAAAGAAGGACACTATGTAACAATAAAGGAGACAATCCAACAAGAAGATATAACAATTGTTATAACAATTATAAATATTTATGCTCCCAATATGGGAGCACCAAAATACATAAAACAGTCAATAACAAACATAAATTTACTAATCAATACCAATACAATAATAGTAGGGACATTAACACCCTATTTATTGATGGACAGATGATACAAACAGAAAATCAACAAGGAAATAGTGGCTTTGAATAATATACTGGACCAGATGGCTCTAACATCTATACATTCCAAACACTCCATCCTAAAACAGCAGAATACACCTTCTTTTGAAGTGCACATGGAACATCCTCCAGAATAGGCTACAAAACAAGTCTCAACAAATTCAAAGGATTGAAAATACTATGTCATGCATCTTTTCTGACCACATGCTGTGAAACTAGAAGTCAATCACAAGAAAAAAATCTGGAAAGAGCACAAATTTTGGAGGATAAATAACATGCTACTAAACAATGAATGAGTCAACTAGGAAATAAAGGTAGAAATAAAGAATTACATGGAAACAAATGAAAATGAAAAGACAATGATCCAAAATCTTTAGGATGCAGCAAAAGCAGTTCTAAGAGGGAAATTTGTAGCAATACAGGGTAAACTCAAGAAAAATCTCACATAAACAACCTAACTTAAAGGAGCTAGAAAAAGAACAAACAGAACCTAAAACCAGCAGAAGGAAGGCAATAATAAAGATTAGGGCAGAAATAAATGATATAGAAACTAAAAAAAAAAAAAAAATAGAACAGATCAATGAAACCAGGAGCTCATTCTTTGAAAAATTAATAAAATTGATAAACCTCTAGCCAGACTTATTAAGAACAAAAGTGAAAGGACTCAAGTGAAATCACAAATGAGAGAGGAAGAATAACAACACCACAGAAATACAAGCAAATGTCAGAGAATATTATGAAAAACCATATGCGAACAAATTGGACAAACTAGAAGAAATGACTAAATTCCTAGAAACATCTAAACTACCAAAATTGAAACAGGAAGACATAGAATATTTGAACAGACTGATAATCATGAAGAAATGGAGTCAGTAATCAAAAAACTCCCAACAAACAAAAGTCCAGGACCAGACGGCTTCACAAGTGAATTCTACCAAACATTTAAAGAAGAGTTAAGGCGCTCCTGGGTGGCTCTTGGTTGGTTAAGCGCTGGTCACAATCTCCGGGTTGTGAGATCAAGCCCTGCATCAGGATCTGAGCTCTCAGCTCAGCACGCAGTCTGCTTGAGATTCTTTTCCTCCCTCTCTGCCCCTTTCCCTGCCTGTGTTCTCTCTCTCTCAAATAAATAAAGTCTTAAAAAAAAATTAAAGAGTCAATACCTATTCTTAAACTATTCCAAAAAAAGAAAAGGAAGGAAAACTTCCAAATTCATCCTATGAGGCCAACATTACCTTGTTATGGATAAAGGCACCACTAAAAAAGAGAACTACAGGCCAATATCCCTGATGAACATAGATGTGAAAATTCTCAATAAAATACTAGCAAACTGAATCCAAAAATACATTAAAAAGGGCGCCTGGGTGGCTCAGTTGGTTAAGCGACTGCCTTTGGCTCAGGTCATGATCCTGGAGTCCCGGGATCGAGTCCCACATCAGGCTCCCTGCTCAGCAGGGAGTCTGCTTCTCCCTTTGACCCTCTTCCCTCTCGTGCTCTCTATCTCTCAGTCTCTCTCAAATAAATAAATAAAATCTTTAAAAAAAATAAAAAAAAAAACAAAAAACAAAAATACATTAAAAAAATCATTCACCACAATGAAGTGGGATTTATTCCTGGGTTGCAAGGGTGGTTCAATATTCGCAAATCAATCAACCTGATATATCACATCAAAAAGAGAAAGGATAAGAACCACGTGATCATTTCAATAGACACAGAAAAAGCATTTAGCAAAGTACTTCATTCATGATAAAAACCCTCAACAGAGTAGACTGAGAGAGAACATACCTCAACATAATAAGGGTCATATATGAAAAACACACAGCTAACATACTCAATGGTGAAAAACTGAGAGCTTTTCCCCTAAGGTTAGGAAGAAAAGAATGTCCACTCTCACAACTGTTATTCAACATAGTACTGGACGTCCTAGCCACAGCAATCAGACAACAAAAAGAAACAAAAATCATCCAAATTGGTAAGGAAGAAGTAAAACTTTCACTATATGCAGAAAACATGATACTATATTTAGAAAACCCTAAAGACTCCACCAATAAAACCCTGCTAGAACTAATAAAGGAATTCAGTAAAGTTGCAGGATACAAGATCAATGGACAGAAATCTGTTGCATTTCTGTACACCAATACCAAAGCAGCAGAAAGAGAAATTAAGAAAATAACCACATTTACAATTGCACCAAAAATAAGATACCTGGGAATAAACTTAACCAAAAAAATGAAAGACCTGTACTCTGAAAACTATAAAACATTGATGAAAGAAATTGAAGATGACACAAACAAATGGAGACATTCCATGCTCACGGGTTGGAAGGACAAATGTTGTTAAAACGTCATATTACCCAAAGCTACCTACACATTTAACACAGTCCCTACCAAGATACCAACACATTTTTCACAGAACTAGAACAAACCCTCCTAACATTTTTAGGAATCACAAAAGACTCCAGATATCAAGCTATCTTAGCAAGATGTAGTAATCAAAACAGTATGGTACTGGCCTAAAAACAGGCACATACACCAGTAGAAAACCCAGAAATAATCCCATAACTATATGATCAGTTGATCTTCAACAAAGCAGGGAAGAATATCCAATGGAAAAAGGAAGTCTCTTCAACAAACGGTGTTGGGAAAACTGGACAGCACATGCAAAAGAGAGAAACTGGACCACTTTCTTAGACCATACACAAAAATAAACTCAAAATGGATTGAAGACCTAAATATGAGACCTGAAACCATAAAAATTCTAGGCTGGAGCAACATTTTTCTAGATCTGTCCTGTGAGGCAAGGGAAACAAAAGCAAAAATAAACTGTTGGGCCTACATCAAAATAAAAAACTTCTGCACAGCAAAGGAAACAATCAACAAAACTAAAAGGCAACTTATAGAATGGGAGAAGATATTTGCAAATGACATATCTGATAAAGGGTTAGTAACCAAGATGTATAAAGAACTTATAAAACTCAACATCCAAAAAACATAATGTAATTTAAATATGGGCAGAAGACATGAACAGACATTTCTCCAAAAAAAGATATCCAGATGGTCAAGACACATGAAGAGATGTTCATCATCACTTACCATCAGGGAAATGCAAATCAAAACTACAATGAGATATCACCTCACACCTGTCACAATGGCTAAAATCAACAACATAAGAGAAACAACAGATGTTGGCGAGGACGTGGAGAAAAAGAATCCCCTTGCACTGTTGGTGGGAATGCATACTGGTGTGACCACTACGGGAAACAATATGGAATTTCCTCAAAAAGTTAAAAATAGAACTGCCCTACAATCCAGAAATTGCACTACCGGGTATTTATCCAAAGAATACAAGAACATTAATTCAAAGGGATACATACACCCCTATGTTTATAGCAGCATTATTTACAATAGCCAAGATATGGAAGCCCTCCCCCACCCAGTGTCCATCAATAGATGAATGTATAAAGTACAGATGGTATGTAAATACAATGGAATATTACTCAGCCATAAAAAAGAATGAAATCTTGGGATGTCTGGGTGGCTCAGTTCCTTAAGCACCTGCCTTTGACTCAGGTCATGATCTCAGAGTCATGGGGTCGAGTCCTGACTTGGGCTCCCTGCTCAGCAGGAAGACTGCTTCTCCCTCTGCCGCTCTCCCTACTTCTCTCTCTCTCTCTTTCTGACAAATAAATAAAACCTTTTAAAAAAAGAGAATGAAATCTTGCCATTTTCAGTGACATGAATGGAGGCAGTGCTAAGTGAAATAAAGAGGGCAAATACTGTATGATTTTGCTCATGTGAAATTAAAGAACAAAACAAATGAGCAAAGGGAGAAAAAAAGAGAGAGGCAAATAAAGAAACAGACTCTTAATTATAGAGAACAAACTGATGGTTACCACAAAGGAGCGGTGGTGGGAGGATGGGTGAAATAGATGATGGGGATTAAAGAGCGCACTTGTCATGATGAGGCTTGGGTAATGTACAAAAGTGTTGAATCACTATCTTGCACACGTGAAACTAATATAACACTGTATGTTAACTAAGTGGAATTAAAATAAAAACTTAAAAAAAGAAGTCAGTGGGGAAAATGCTTAATTAATGTAATCTATGGCACAATCAACATGTATATTAAAATACATGCACACAAAATAACAATACACATTTTATGACAACAAAACTTGCCAGTGGATACAGGAAAGGAAGGGCAGTCAGTAATAAAGGGAAAGAAAGACAAAACAATGAGCATTGATCAGAACTGAGGAATATAATCAACTCGATCCTCTACACTACAACATAAAAGAAGGGAAAAGAATTTCCAAAAAATCTTCTTGAGGAGTTGAATTTATATTTGGGGAAAGCCCCTTTACAATAATATATAAACATTTTCTGGGATCAACACATTATCACTAATGGAACTTTATATGAAGTAGTGACTACCATGACCTTCTGGCAAAGAAATAGTTTTGATAGTCTTGAGTTTCTTCTGACTCATATCACTAAAATTCTGTCCAGTTGCGCATACTTAGCGCTTTCTATCAACACTCATGTTTTGCTGCTTTTGTGACAATAGGTTCTGAGTTTTATCTTATCTTCTATTTCCTTACCTAATAATACTTTTTTTCATTTAATTTAGTCTTTATTTTACTTTTCTGAGTTTAAGTCACTCAGAATCAACTCAGAGTTATTGTGAGATTTATTTATTTATTTATTAAGTCAAGTTAGAAACATGAAGAAGACTCAGCAAAGGGAACTTGTTACTTATGCAACCGGTTAGGTCCTTATGCACACTTTTCTTCCAACAATTTCCTACAAATCAACATAAAGAAATAGATTCCAACTGTACCCATTTTCTCAAAAAAAAAAAAAAACCATTAGGAAAAATTTTGCAGGAGAAACTCTATTTAGTCCACATGTTTGTAACATTTCTTTTTTCAGATCTTACATTTATCAATGGAGTATTTATCCTTAAAGACAAATGTGAGTCTTCACACACTCATGCACCTTTGAAGCCTTTGCTTCATTGCTCAGGGGGCTAAGACCATGTCTTTTGGTGTTCATTGATGTAACTCAACCAATCTTTGTATCTAGTCTCAACCCCAAAACAGGTCTCAAATTAAGAATTATTAGAAAAGGAAAAATTATCTCATCTTCCCTAATGATATTTACCCTACTTTAATTGTGCTGCTTCTCTGATAATTGAATCCCTACAGATGTTTTAAACTCTGTATGTTTCTACCACTTCTTAGAGTCATTTTCTCACTGGAAAGTCATAATTTTTTTTATTCTGTGTGGGTAACAGAATTTATTTATAATGCTTTCCCGAACTAAGGTGCATTTGCCTTTTTTCTGGTATTATGCATATGAATGTATTAGTCTCCATTTCTGGATGATAATCAACTCTAAAAAGGTGGGAATTAAGCTTTTATAATTTCTGAATAACCCCTCTCCCCATCCCTACCTCTTAATCTGCTTTCTTGCATACCATAAATGTTCAATAAGTAGTTTGATTTTAAATGACAAAAGTTTAAATAATTTTATAATATTCTCGTAGTAATTAGATTCAAAGTTCCTATCAGTCATACTCATTGAGTCATATATCATAATTGAGTTAACCAAACCTACCAATGTCTTTTGTGGTGACTAGGTGAGGAGAAGATAGCTAAGAACTTCTGCTACAATTAAGAAGATATTGACTATAATAGCCATGGTTGGGGCAAGGAAGGTACTGTGCATGTTTATGTATTATCTTCATCAGAGGCAATGGCAACAACCATAAGGATGTTAGTACATCACCACCAACAACCCTTCAGCTGGCATCAGTCCTAGAATGTCATATAGATAATATTTAGCTAGAACTTGACATATATACGGCACTCAAATTAAATAATTGAATCATATTGAACAATTGAATGCTTTTAAAACTCTATGAGTAAGTACTATTTTTATCCCTCTTTTGTACAGGACAAAATCAAGATGCAGGAAATTTAAATAATTTCCCAGTGTCATATATCTAATAAGTGGCAAAGCTGGGCTATGAATCCAGCTAATATTATCCTGCTGCCTGTGTTCTTAAACTTTATATGTATTGGTCCATGTGATACAATATTGCCTATAAGGAAAACAGGGAGGAGGAGAAAAGGGACCCCTTTAAAATAAGAGAAATAACTCTGATTTGAAGGTTTAACTTTAAAATTCTGACTATGGGATTCAAAAGAGACTGAGAATGCAAAGGAGAAAGTCTGAAAAATGGCAAAACTGATTTGACAAGTTGAACTCCTCCAGTTCCTGTGCTGTACCCCATAAATAGGAATGGAGGTCAACAAAGTAAATGACATGAGTTATAGAAAACAGATAACATTTATTATTATTAATTATTATTATTATTTTGCTGGATGGTAGAATATGAATCACATCCCTCTTTCCTTACTGAACATACCTACTCTATGAAGTAGCCTACAATAACAGTAAAGTCACATATGCATTGTACCTGGGTACGATTCTGACTTCACAAATTTCACTGTGCAGGAAATATCAAATTTCTTTTTTACTTTAAATCCAATCTATATGACTCCAAGCTTTAAGCTTCCATAATTCCAGGAGAAGGGAAGCTTGGAGTCAAGTTGATTTCATGATCCATTACCCATGCAGGCAGCCCTTAACCCTCCTCTTCAACTGTCTTTTCTCTTTTTCACTTCTTTCTCCAAACCCTGGGCAAAAAGGGCAGTTTTCCCTCCTTCTTCTCTTTTTAGGATGCTTAATATATTTCTTTCTGGGAAATTTGGCCAGAGATGATAGATTGATTGGTGGCTTGCTGGCCAGGTTATTCTATTACTAGTATTTCAAAGTGATGAAAAACTTTAATTGCCCAGATAAAATTGGATACTCCTAGAAAACTGACAGATCTGGCAAACCAAGGTATGCAGTTCCTCCTGATGCACTAGCTGGAGCAGAGCACTGCTGCCCCCTCAGATGAGCCTTGCAGACTTCAGATTTCCTCCTCAGGACAACTAGCATCTCCCAGGACATTAACCTGATGGTCCTTGACCCTTAACCATATTTGCACTGCTGTTTCCTAGTATAAGAGAAGTATTTCCCTACAACTATGTCACTGTTGACCAAGAAGGCTTTAACATTCCCCTCAGACTGACTAAATTTCATACAGGCTTCTTTCTGACTATAGGTCTCTGACCTCCTTTTTTTTTTTTTTTTTTTTTTTTGAGGTTATTTAGAAAACTTACAATTGTGAATTCTTTCTCTGCCCCTTTGAGATGTAAATCTTCTCTCAAGTTCTTGCCCATTTTTATAATCCAGAAAGTCTTTCTTAAGGATCTGGGGGCCATCCCTTTGAAATGTAATCATCACAGGAATTAATGCCTCTATATCCCAGTTTCTGTGGGGTGGTAGGAGCTTCAATTCAATGGCTGACAACATGCAAATGGCCGAACCATATAGACCAGCCTTCCCCAGTGGGCCCCTATATTTTTCATTAGCTTGTCCCAGCATTTAAAAATCCTGCATCCTTATGTTTCAGCAAAGTTGACTTCAATTTCTTTTTCCTGTGGCAACAGTCTTGCCCTGTAGTTACAATTTTCTTTGCCTTTTAACTCTGGAGCAATTTTTCATTGACACTATCATAGAAGAAAAATGGACAAAAATTCTAAATATGTTTTTAGAAAATGGAAGAAATATATTACTTAGTGAAAGTAAAAACTATTCCTGCATAGATAAATATTGAACCAAATTGAGCCTATGTGGAAAAAATTAAACCCAGTCTGCTTTGTTCGTTTAAGTGCCTGCCTGGCTCTGTTGGTGTCTGAATTTGTGACCCCTGGTTTGTACTTTCACAAAAACCAGAAAGAGAGGTTATTTTCAAGCACCTTCTGCTTTAGGCCCTGAAAAGCCCCTGAGGTAAAGAAACACAAGGGCCTAGTCAGAACTGATGGAAAAATGCAGAGCACAAAATACAGTGAACTCTCATTCTTTTTTATTTTTCCTTAGCAGAGGAAGTAAAACACAAATGAATTTTCTAATAAATTATCCTGCCACACAGTATTAGTGAAGCACAGTGTTTTCTGCTCTTCTTCCCTGAATTGTGTCTGTTTGTGAATAATTTACCAACAGGGATTCATTAGTAATTTTCTTTCTGTTTTGTAGTTTTTAATAAACATAGGGCACTTTGATTTTTATTTTGATCTGTTGGATTTAAATTACAATATGGATGCTTTAGCATGTGAAATTCAATTTGAAATACATTTAAATGTAGTGAGATTCTTGGATGAAAGGGACTAGACAAATATGATTCTTTCCAAGATCAGTAGGCACTTGAGTATCTTCTGTGATTTTTAAAATGCCTCCCGTCCTCATTGTTAATCTCTCTGGAATTCTGCATGCTATTCTCCACTAATCTGTTTTGTAGTGTCATCTTAATTTACATTTGCTATTGCTAAAGGTGTTCTCTAGGAAGGAGTGATAAATCACACATATATTCTTTAATTTATCATCCTCATTATTCAACACGAGTTTACTCACTCAATTTCCGACACATGGAATTTGTTCTAATGTTTCTAATTCAAAACTGGCCAAATAGGCCACAGCATAATAACTTCATCATTTCTATGAAACACACATCAGGCATATGTCTGATCCTTGTTTCTCCAAGGGGAAGAGTCTTATATGGTATGTGTCATCCTTATTTATAGAGGAGCTTCTTGGGAGGTCATGACACAACGGATAATCTCTTTTTCATCATTGAGGGATGTTTTGAAACCTAAGCCATCCTTCCACACACTGTGATTCTTAAAGATGCATGCTTAAAAGGCAGTGCATCATGATTCTGGGAGACCTGCAAATATCAGGCAGCCCCATCTTGTCTAATTTCATCCTCTCATTATTAATGGGTGCTTGAATATTGTAACTCATTCATTAGGCACATAAACTGGAATTCAGGTAGATATAAAATGTGCTGCATAGAAGATTTTGGGTTTAAATTGAGATCCCTTTGCTTCTTATTGTACAGAATTTAACACCAAGAAGTAAATTCAACTCAGTAGAGCCACATTGCCTGAAAAGCCCATATTTGCTCTAATCAACTGAAGATAAATGCATTTGCTGATGTAAATGTTGATATAGGCTTCTTTTTTTCTTTAATATTTAATCTTGAGCAGCAAACTAGATATAATTTTGTATTGTTGCATAGGATGTATTATAGGGAGTTCATTATATTTAAGTTTACTTTATTGTTTACCTTAAACTCTAATTAGAGACAACTAATAAATTGTTTTCAGCACCTTTAGCCTTTAAGTATAGTGGATAATAAATAATGTTCCTTTTCTAAATTCCTTTAATGTAATCATCCAATATTTCTACATATGAGGATGACTAAATATATAAAGCATTAAAAAATTTATATTAAAGTATAAAACTATTTCAAGGACTATTCATAGATAGTCCATCTACAAATACTACAAAATATTACATAAAACATTATTTTAAAAGGGCATGAATGTATCTGATAAACCTATCTATTTTGATGCTCTTTGGAACAGACTTTGTGTCAAAATTCAAATGGTAACAAGGAAGACTTAGTCTTTCAGAATTCAAGGCTTCCCAAATAAGAAATAAAAGAAATAGGAGATATAAAGATTGAGAAGATGGGCGGAGAGAATTTTGGCTGATAACTTTTAATTCAGTACTGTCCAACTATCAGAAGGGCATGTTCCCAAATCCCAAGTTCAGCTGCCTGTCACTCAAAAGGCCAATATTCAAGAGATGACTGTTGATCAGAAAGGAATATGAGCTTTATTCAGAAGGCTGGGCACTTTGTCCAAAAACCATCTCTGAGATTCTGCCTAGCCAAGAGGGTTTTAAAGGGACAGGGGGTCATCTATCAGAGAGGGGGTGCAGTGGCCTGAAATATTTTCAGATTCCATATAGATTTAGTGGTGACTATTTACAACTTTCCGTGCCTGAAAGGGTTGTGCAAGAGATCTAATTCCTGTTCTGTGATGTGTGAGGGCTTTCTATCTTCTCCTAGAAAGGAATGTAAGTTTTATCGATACACAATGAAAGTTAGGAAATCAATCACACGAACTCAAGAGCTCCTATTAAAGATCACCATGCTAGTTACAAAGATCAAGGGGACCTTAATTACCCACTGTCAATTTTACCATTCCATATCTATTAGGAATGAAAATCCATCTTCTGTAGCTTCTTTGTGCTGATATAGAGCATAGTCAGAACCTTGGGATACAATATGTTAATGTGGGTTTGAAGTATTTCTTTATGCACAGCCAATGTGGCTTGCTTGCAGTTTTTTTACACAAATTGTAATGAGTTCAATTCCTATGTATACACATAGTACCACTAGTATGAGGTTGTCCTAATTTTAGAATGCCTTGTAATGTGGACCTAAGTCCTGAGGGTATCTGGGAGAAGAGGTTTGTAAACCAAGCCTATCCTCCCTAGAACAGGGTGGTGTGGTAATTGAGGGTTTGCTGCCACTGCAACCACACGGCTTGCTGTCTGATTTTATCAATACTGGTTTCCACCTTTGACGAGGTATTCATATATGTGCAGCAAAACAAATTAACAACACAAACTCCCTTTGCTCACTGGGTTATAGTCTTAGGCTATACAGTTATCCAGGATGACTTTAGCAAGGGAACCTAATGATTTTTGTAAGTCAGCCAAATATTTGGCAGTTTCATTAACCCCAGTGGTTAGAGTTTGAGACAAACTGAGAAGCACATGTTGGTGGGCAGCAGGACCCCCACCACAGCAACAATATATAAACAAAGAAATATTCATCCCCATCAAGGATATTGTCTGGGAGGTCACAGGTCAGTCTGGGAAATAATTTTAGGGAGCTAGCCCAATGTTTGGTTTTGTTAGCGGGACGGGGGGAGAAGGAGATCATCAAGATGGCCAGAAGGCACTGTTTTGAAGTAATAGATTTTGTAATAAGTCTGTGGCCCAGACTAATTTGCAAATAAAGAAAAACCCAGCTTAAGCACAAAGACAAAAGGTGGAGTCCTCTTCAGGTCTTCATGAGAATCAGTTCGCCAACAGGACAGCTCATTCTATCCAATCTCTCTGCCCATTTGAACCTGGCTATGGATATTGTCCACAGCTGGAAAGAAACAGACTGCTGTTTACACATAGGGAGTTGCTCCCTTTTGGGAGGTGGTTTCATGTGATATCTAATTGGGGAATACATGTCTGTTTTCTCTCCTTTGAAGATAACTTCTTTAGTACAGTAATTGGAGGAACTGTGATACATCAGGGTGCCTCATGATCATTTTGAGAGAATCTAGCTATTCTAACCATATGCATTGTTGTTTGGCCCTTACGGATTAGAAACCAATTGCCTTTGGGGATTTCTGAAGTGTTATAAATGGGGTAGACCATGCATCTATTGGGCTTTTGGATGACCCATCCAGCAATCAGCAGCCTATGTAACTATAACCAAATTCTGAATTACCTGTACTAGTGCATTGTCTTTCCAACCTAGGGAGAAGACATGGTTAATATGGCCAACAAAATGAACATAGTTGTCATGGATTTCCTTTCCTAAAGAGGTATTTTAAATCCTGAATAAGATAGCTTTCCGTGTGTGTGTGTGTGTGTGTGTGTGTGTGTATGTGGAGGGGCGGGGGGGGGGCTAGGCAGAAGGATTCAGTGGCTTCTTTGTCATCAGTAGGTGGAGCCCTATTCACTCTGGTGTAGTGTATCCATACTTTTTGCCTACAAGTTTTAGAGAGGTATGAGGGGTTAGTTAGACATCATAACGCCAACCCATTTCTTAGCCATCTTTTGATCAGGTCCTCGATTTTTCTAGGTCTTTAATAGTACTCTATCTCCAGGCTAAAAGTTTGTAGTGATTCATTTGAAAGATACATAGACCTGGAGAGGGCAAGCTTGTGCAAAACAGTTAATATTTGATTGTTGTACATACTGTTTAATCCTATTTTCATTTCTAAGTCTAAAAGTGCCAAGGCCTGAAAGGGTCTTGCAAGGACTGCAAGGATGTTGCATATATAATCTGAAAAGGCTTAATTTTAGCCCACTTCTGTGGGCAACTCTAATGCAGAACAGAGCAATACATACAATCTTATCCCATTTCAGGTTAGTTTCTTGACAGATTTTGACCAAAGTCTTTTTCAATGTATGATTCATGTTTTTCCATTTTCCTGTTGATTGAAATCTCCATGAAGCATGTAATTTCCAGTTGATCTGTAAAGCAGCACTTACTTTCTGTACCACATCACGTAGAAAGGCAGATCCATTATCAGCTCTGAATGGTGTTGACTAAATGAAACCTAGGAATAATTTCCTTTAGCAAGAATCTTAAAATATCTGAAGCTTTTTCTGTTTGAGTGGGCAATGCTTCAACCCATCCTGAAAAGATGTCTACAAATACTAGTAAATACTTTAAACTCCCAGTAGTCCTAGGCATTTGGGCAAAGTCTATCTGCCAATCCTCAATAAGACATTCCAATTTTTATTGTATCCCTTGGGCTGGTAGATATCTCTCATTGTTTGGATTATTCTTTGCACATATAGGGCATCTCTGGGTGACTGTATGGGCCATTTTCTGTAGATATGGCCCCTTCATATGAGGCTTAATAAAATCCAATAAAGCATTCCTCCGGGAGTGTGATCCTTCATGCAGATGCTTTAAGACTAGATACACTATTCAGGTAATAAATAGCATCATCCCATGAGAGTTCATCTTTAACGAAGCAGTGGGTCTGCTGGAGTAAAGCCCCATTTTCTTGTGCTCACTCTCATTGCCTGTACTGGGGTTTAAAGGCAGAGAGATCCACTTGAGGAATCAGGGCTGCTATGAAATGTGAGTTTTTGGCAACTTTTCTGGCTCTTTCATTTGCCAACTGGTTACCTCTCACTGAGAATTCCCCTTCTGGTGCCCTGGGCAATGCATAATTGCTACTTCCACAGGCAGATAGGTAGCTTCTAATAATTGCAAGATTTCTTGCAAATGTTTAATATTATTGTTGTGAGAGGTCAATAATCCCCTTTCCAAATTGCCCCATGTGCATGAGTTATCAGAAAAGCATATTTTGAGTCTGTATATATTTACCTTTTCCCCTTGTGATAACTCAAGAGCCTGTGTTAGAACAATCATTTCTGCCTTTTGTGAGGAGGTACCCGGAGGAAGAGCATGTGCTTTTATTGCCTGAACCAATGTGACCACCACATATCTGGATCGCTGCTTGCCATTGTCCATGAAGCTACTACCATCTGTAAATAACCCATAATCTGGTGCAGGCAGTGTTTGATTGAGGAGGTCTGGCCTGCTAGAATATACTGCATCAATTATCTTAACATGCTCCCTTGAGGTGGTGGTGTTCAAGTTATCAGACAGCAAAGTTGTCAGATTCAATGCTGCTGTTGTCTGTAAAGTCACATTTGAATTGTCTAACAATATAGCTCGGTATCAGCTCATTCTTCCTGCCATTAGCCAATATGCCCCTTTCTGTTCTAAATGGGTTATTACTTGATGAGGCACATACACCATTATCTCTTGCCCAAGTGTGAACTTTTCTGCTTTTAATAGTATGTCGCAAGCAACTGCAACAGCCATCAAACAGGGGAGCTATCCTTTGGCTGTGGGGTCTAATTGCTTAGAGAAATAGGCCACCAGTTGTGGAGTATCCTCAAACATTTGTATTAGGATCCCCAATCCATGACCTTGCCTTTCATGTATGTATAGCTTAAAGGGCTTTCTAGGGTCTGGTAACACTAGAACGGGGGCAGTTGTTAATTTTTCCCGTATTGTCTCAAATGCCAATTAATATTCCGTAGTCAGAGTCAAAGGCTGTGAATCCAATTCTCTTAAGGCTTCATATAAAGGACTGAATATCAAACTATAATTTGGAATCCAGATCTGACAGAAACAAGCCTTTCTCTAAAACTCAGAGTTGTCATTGATTTCTGGGTTTTTTTTAAGAGATATAACTGCTTGTTTTCTAAGAGAATACATTGTCCCTAACATAGCCAAAAGCCAAGATAAACAATCTCTTATTGATAAGTTTGGGCCTTATGAGGTGATATTTTACACCCACAGTCTGCCAAATGACTTAAAACCAGAATAGTATTATCTAGACAAAGTTCATAAGTGGGGTTAGCAATGAACAAATCATCTATATATCGTAATGAAACCCAATCATTTAATTCTATCATTCTCAAATCCTTTGCCAAAAGCATGGGGGAATTTTTATGAGAGTGACTCACGACAGGGGAATTTTTAAATCCTTGTGGTAACGCCATCCCATAGTTTTGGGAGGTTATTCTGGTTTCTGGGTCCTACCATTCAAAGGCAAACAACAATTGGGTCTTCTCCTCTATGGGAATGCAGAAAAAGGCATCCTTTAGATCTAGCACAGTGAGCCATTCATAATCAACAGCTATTTTTTAAAGATTTTATTTATTTATTTGACAGAGAGAGACACAGCAAGAGAGGGAACACAAGCAGGGGCAGTGGGAGAGGGAGAAGCAGGCTTCCTGCCAAGCAGGGAGCCTAATGCGGGGCTCGATCCCAGGACCCTGGGACCATGACCTGAGCCGAAGGCAGACGCTTAACTGAGCTTAACTGAGCCATACAGGCACCCCTGCCCAAACCACTTTACTCACTTGTTTATTGGTTTCAGGAGTGAATAATTGTGCTTCCGGTGTCTTAACCTGAGTAAGAACGGCTTATAACTGAAGCATCTTACCTGGACGGACCTATATTTGTAGGTGCTGCTTCTTTGGAGAGAAAGTTACATGAGTGTTTAGTTTACAAAGCAAGTCGTGCCCAAGCAGTGGGATAGGGCATTCTGGCAGAGAAGGAAAACTTCCACTCAAAAATCACCAAATCAAAGAAAAATCACCATTTCAGTGGCTGCAGGAAAGGTCTTTATTGTGCTCGACTTGAGACCCCCAACTACAGAGACTGTCTTCTGGGCATTTTGTGTCAATTTAGTATTTAAGATGCTATTTGTAGCCACTGTGTCCACTATGAAGTCCATCAACTGATTCCTCCTGGCATTTGTAGCTGTGGCTCCTGAGGGGAAATGGTCATTGGATCAGCGAGATGGTAAGGAGCTTCTTCACTTGCCACCTTCCTCTCCTATCATCATTTCTTGACACCTTGTCTTTCCTTCCTGCCTTTGTTTTCCTTTCATATTCGGGCAGTCCCCTTTCCAGATCCCTCCCTTTTTGCAGTAGTGGCACTGGTTCTCACCAGTAGCTCCTTTCTTCCTTGAGCTCACTTTTCTTTTTCTCATCCCTGCCTTCCACAGTTTCCACAAAGGCTATGGCCTGTTGAGCCCTTTTTCCTTCACGTGCAATAAATACTTCATAGGCTATATCAACTAGCTATGGTGGTTTCATTCCTACCACCTTTCTCTTTTTGTAGCTTTCTCCTTATATCAGACATGCTCTACCCCATGAATGTCATGTTTACCATGTGGACATTTTCTGGGGGCTCTGGGTCTGTATCTGTATATTTCCAATAAGCTCGGTAAATCCTTTCTAATCAGGCTAGATTTTCAGTTAGGTCTTGTCTCAATTCTTGAATCTTATTCTAACTGCACTGCTTGGGAACCCTTTACTTAACCTGCCAAGATGCACAGTCGATAATGCTCAAGTCAAGGCAAACCCCCTCGGTTTGGGTCCCAGTTGGGCTCAACCAATGGAACGGCAGGTGCTGGGTCTGGGGTCTGGGATGGGTCCTCATGATGGAGGTACTGGGCTTCCTCATTTGCTTTGGCCAATACTAGCCATTCTTTTATCTGTGGTTAACATGATATTCAATAAAGACTGTACGTCTGCCCAAGAAGAACTGATGGGTTGCAAAAATGCTCAAAAAGAGTTCCACCATCATTTGGGGGTCTCTCTCTTAGGGGGGTTGGCATTTTTCTAATTCATTAAGTCTGAAATTGAAAAAGGAATATATATCCAATAATATCTGGGAAGCTGTCCTTGAGCATCAATGCCCTCTACTGGGTACTGCCTTAAGGATATTGCCTAGTCCCCACAGTGGGTGCTACCTGTCCAAACTGGGTGCCTT
The DNA here is from genome assembly GCF_009762305.2 of Zalophus californianus. Taxonomy (NCBI): domain Eukaryota; kingdom Metazoa; phylum Chordata; class Mammalia; order Carnivora; family Otariidae; genus Zalophus; species Zalophus californianus. The sequence goes on from NC_045597.1 coordinate 50,097,087, forward strand.
GTCAGGTCTTAGGGAGAAACGGTTCCAGGATTCCTTCATTCCATCCCATAGGATGGTGAAGCTGAAACCCCAATAGGAGGAGGAAGTAGAGGTGAGCACTCTGGCAGAGGGGATGGTAGAGATAGATTGGTCATACATTCTTTCTCCTCCTCTCTTTAATATGCATTATCAGGAAAATTGGGGGGCTTTCCCCTTGTCTCTGCACCATTAACTTACACTGTTTTCCTGGGCAGCATCTTTATTATATATGGACATGAAGGCCTGAACGTAGGGTATCTCATCATCCTTTCCTGCCCTTTGACAAAACACCTCTAATTGTAAAATGGTGTTTAAAGATCCATTTGGGGGCCACCTCTCATCTGATTCTAAATAGTACATCAGTCAGGCGGTATTACAATAGAAAATCCACTTTTCCTTAGTCATAGATTCCTGACTATATTCCTTCCATTTATTCAAAATCCGCCCCAGTGTGCTGGTCAACTGGATAAAGATAGAACCTCCCATTACACCAAAGATGATAAACATAAACACACACACACCAAAGACAGAGCTGCCCTAAATCCCAAAGGAAATGACCATTATTCAAGTTCTTAGTTTCTTCCAAATGTTGAGCCTCTTCCAAAATGGAAAAGCACAGATAACAAAAACAAAAGTGCCAACACTTCACAAAAGAGAAATTGTTGCTATGCACTTTTAATAAACTTACCCAGGCTGGAAGCTTGTCTGCTTGCCCCAGATGCTCTATTCCTTTCCATTCAAGTCAAAAAGCAAGTGCTGGTTATCAACAGGGAATTTCCTTAAGACAAAAGGAGCCTGGGCAGCTGCGGGGACAGATTCCCCAGATTCCCTCCACTCCAACTAGCCCTGAGCAGCTAACCTCCTGTGGTCATCCAAGCTACTAGCCCAGGAAATGCACAAGGAAGCCCTGGAGTGCTGTCTCAAACAACTGTTCTGCTTTGGGCTTCCCAGGGGAACTGGATGCTACAGGAGCATGGGCTCCTGGCTGGCTTGCCAAATAATTTGTTACCAAATCCCAAGTCTGGCTGCTCATTGCTCAAAAGGCCAATACTCCAGAGATGACTGTTGATTGGAAAGGAATATAAGCTTTATTCAGGAGGCTGGCCACCTAGGGAGAAGGCAGACTCTAGTCCAAAAGCCAGCTCTGTGGTTTCTGCCTAGCCAAAAGGGCTTTAAAGGGACATGGGGTGGTTGATCAGTGAGAGGGTGCAGTGGCCTGAAACATTTCCTGATTCCATGTAGATTTAGTGGTGCCTATTTACAGCTTTAAGTGCTTGAAAGGGTTGTGCAACAGGTCTGATTACTGTTCTGTGATGTGCTAGGGCTTTTTGTTCTCCTCCTAGAAAGGAATGTAAGATTTATAGATACACAAGGAAAGTTAGGAAATCAATCACATGAACTTAAAAACACTTATTAAAAATCACTGTGCTAGTTATGAAGATCAAAGCACCCTCAGGCAATTCAAAACATTTATTAAAAACCTGATGCTCATTTTTTACCATATGTTCTTATACTTAAATATAGCAAATATAATTTGGTAATGTAATTTTATACTACTTAAACTAGGCAAATTAATTTTGATGTACAAAGACTTTTGATAATTATGTATTATTCATACTATATTTTTCCCTTAGGTTCTCCTCTGTTGTCCCAATTCCCCCCCGCCAAAAAAAGAGGCACTAAGGCACATGGAGGGACCACAAGCAATTGACAACAACAACAAACACACTACCATGCTTTTATTTTCACATTGATTTCAAATAATCACAGATGGCAAGTTATCAAAAAGCAAATCTAATCAAATAAAACCTTCAACCCAAGGCCAAAATAACACATGAGTAAAAGACAACTGAAAATATATGTTTTATAAGATGCAGTGGTTTTTGCATGTTGAAATGAACAAATCACGTGGGCAAGCAGAAGTACAACTAAGTAGAAAATGTGATTGAAGGAAAATGACTAGTTGTTATATTAAAGCTCTCGTGATCTTGTTTTTTTTAATATCACATACTAAAAAAGTATGATTTTGCACAGTCACAATAAGGCTGCATCTTTATTTACAATTAATATAAGTATCCTTCTACCTCCTCTTCCTGCTTCACACATTTACCCATATTCAAAGAGTTCTGAAAGCTTGGGAGTTTTTAATTCTTTCTTTGCATTGATTTTAGTTTGAGTTTAATCAAAGAGATAATCCTTCTTTAAGAGGAAGTATGAAACCTACTGAGGTAAAGAAATGCTCATTCTTGCACCTCTTGAATATTTAGGCAAACTAGTTTTTTAATGCACTAGTCAAAGCACAAGATACATTGAGAAGAAATATTTGGATGTAAGATGTTAAGCCATGAACAATTTGGTTTAACATTTTGATCTTAAGTTTAAGATTTTAATCTATTCACAGTGTAATTTTTTCAAATACTCTCAGATATATAAAAATCTAATGAGATATACTTGAATGTATGGTATTTTTAAATAAGTATGATTCAAAATATTTGGTTATGTTACCTGTAATAATGAAATCTCCTGAATTAAACTTAACAGGTAGGTTTCAGACTCTGTGCACAGAGATGAGAATTTGTCATAATTTTCTATTGCAAGAGTGAGTCAATTATAATTAGTCATAGGTTAAGTTAAATCAGCACATATCACCCTCAGCAACAACCACATGTATTAGGCTCTATTAGTAAAATCTTTTCAAAATTATATTTCGCATCCCTACCTAATTCTTCCTGCTAAACAGTTTGAGAATTTTTGGTATTCCTTTCACTTTTATTCCTGTTTAAAAAGTACAAAGACTTCATTTATATAACTGCTTTCACTATGCATTAAGATATACTAAACTTATGTCTTGGGAAAATAAATTAGCTTTTAGATATTTTGAAGTAATTATGTCAGTGCAAGTTATAAGAAACAAATTATAGTTGGCACAACAAAGAAATAATTACTTAAAAATATCATCAGAGACCAAGTTCTGCCTCCATGATAAGACCTAGATAATTGGGTTCAATTTATTGTCCTCACCCTTGGTATTTAAATCCATAAGATGCTCTTGAAAAACCAAAGTTCAAATGATTTAAAAAGGTCTACATTTGGAGGAAGTTCAAGATTATTAGACTGATATCTGTGATGTCTGTGTGCATACATGGCAAAACCACTGCCAACATTCTAAGTGAAAAGCAACAACACACCTTCAGGATTTTATGTTATCCATTGTGTCACCGATGGCCTGTGAAACAATACATGTTACCTCTAAAGATGTTCCCAAATCTTATCGCTTAAAACTAGTAAACATTTTTAATTTTTCATTTGTTTTTATTAACTTTAGTAAATTCTGGTATAAACAAGTACTATGCTATCTTGTTAGGAACTGTTTTTACACCTGACTTGGAGAAAGTCATTTGTCCCAAGTACTTTGACATTCTGATTCCTGGGGCAAACTTTAATAGATATTTCAAGCAAGGCTTGATTATAAAACAATCTACAACCCATTAGTTGTAGCTATATTAAACTTGTAGCAATCAATCCCAATGCCTGGGTCAACCAAATGAGGTAGAAGGAGTGAATTGCCTGAAACTGTGGGTTATTGGAAATCTCACTGATAGGAAACATCAGGAAAATGAATGCTCATCTTCCCAACATTTACTAGGAGGAGAATCTCTCATCCTAATTTATTTTGCTCTGGCTTTATAAAGGTGAATCAGCTGATATTCTCTGCTATGTATTAAAGTGCTTCAGAAAGGTGACTGAAAAATGTTAGCTGTTGTGTAGTTTTTATAAGTTAGGCTACTAAAATTATTTAACTGATGTGGTTTGTAGCATTCTAAATTAAAAATATATTTTGATCCTATTCTATTTTGTATCTTTTGCCAAAATTTTTTAATTCATTAGGCCCAATTCTTAATATCTTGTATTTCTGTCATGCAATGGAATAGATTTTGTTTGCTGCTGTTTATCCCAGCAAGTATGAAATTCGTCCCCATAGTGAGTCTGCCATTGGAGTCAGAGGCACGGTCAGGGCAGGATGAGCTTGTTCACAGCTGTAATCACTCTGGCCTGCCTCCCCAGAACTGAAGAAAGAGACGTCTTTCCCACCAGTCCCCATCCTACCCACTCTGGTTGACATATATAACATATTTGTCAAGATTCTCATAATGGAAAAGATAAAACCTATTTTTGTCTTATTTTTACATTTAAAAGGAGAGGATTTGATAAATGTGAAATTTTCAACAATATCTAATCAAATATACATATATAATTAGTAAATTGGTTCACTTTGCAATAGATATGAACATTTTTTAGTCCTTTTATGAGGTTTGACACTTTAGAGGATTAATCACAAGATTGATGGTTCTGCATTTCCATGTGTCACTTGATCGCTCTCACAATCTCAAGGCAGTTACTAGGAATCTCCTTCATAGGAGTAGTTGGCATGGCATTCAGTGAGACCACTCTTCAGCAATTATGCTAGTGGTAAGAATGATTCCATCAGCATCCCGGTTGGAGAACAGATGGCATATCAAAAAGGGACGTTTGGGACACCTGGGTGGCTCAGGTGGTTAAGGGTCCAACTCTTGATTTCAGCTCAGGTCATGATCTCGGGGTTGTGAGATTGAGCCCCATGTCAGTCTCTGCAATGGGCATAGAGCCTTCTTGAGATTCTATTCCTCTCCCTCTGAACCTCCCTCCCCCCAAAAGGGGGGGGGGCATTTGAAGAAAGTTAGTAAAGGGACTATTTACAAAGGTGTGAGCTGGTTTGGAGGAAGTCAACAAGTAATAATGGGGCACTCTGGAGATAATCATAGCAGGAAAGTCACTATTACCCTAAGGTGAATGAGTTTGGGGTAGGAGGGTTTATCAGGACCCAGCAGAAGTAGAAACTGGGGGGTGGGAGAGGGGCATCTGCTGGGACACCAGGTTCTTCCTTCGGTACAGAACGATAGTCCCCACTAACCTCATAGGAAGGGACCTGGGGAAAGAAATACCTACATCAATTTCTTCTCTCACTTTCCTTTCTCCTATGGATAACTTTCATTGTCTGAATCCAAAATATACCAGAACGGAGACTAATTCAATAGCGTCAACAAAGTATCAATAAACTGCAAGGTAGAGAAGCAACCTTGGATCTAGAGGGAACAAGAAGAGAATATTTCAGTAAATATTTAGGGAGCTTTATTTCATTTAAATAGTACAACAACTCTTTATCCTTTCACTAGTTGAAAATTTGAACCTCAGCTTTCTGAGAACATGTGCTTAATCAGGAGTAAAGCTGGGGTTAAGGCTCCTAATCATCTAATTCAAACTTCTGCTTTTATTATGCTATGCCCTTTATAAGCAATCATATGCCTTACAAAATCCTAAATACCTCCTTTACAAACAAATACATTTATAACCTGAGACCTCAGCAATGACGATTTCACATTAAGAACACATTGAAACTTTAAACCATTGGCCATAGCACTCGCTTTACACAGCCCATCCTTCTAATTTACCAAAAAAAAAAAAAAAAAAAAAAACCCTACTTAAAAAAAAAAAAAATTTTAGCTCCCCTCACCCTAAAAGCTACATTGTATATTTCAAGATTTGAGTTTGTTTTGCTTCTCCTGCTTCATTGCTTTAAAAAAAATCTATAGTATTATCTGCATTTGTCCTGTTTTCTTAGCCTCTAGATCTTCATTTATAGTCACTCTCTATTCCTATATCCCCCTGGCATTTAACAAAGCACAGTTCAGCCCATTAGATTGAGGACTGTGTCTTCAGCTTTGACACCAAAGCAAGAAAACCCCTTTTAACTGCTTACATTTCTGTATTTAGGACAGAGGCAAAGGAAAAGAAATTTAAACAAGAATAAATAAAGGACAAGCCATGAAGCTAGCACAATTAAATGAGAGAATTAGCATTCCAATATCAACTATTTATTTGTTCCATAGAAAGAATATGGAACCTAAGTCAAGAAAACTATTCTCAAACTAAATATGCTACTAGTTACTTTTCTTTTCTTTTCTTTTTTTCTTTTTTTTCTTTTCTTTTCTTTTCTTTCTATGTTTCTCACTGCCTGTGATCAGGTTTGTCCAAAGTGATTCAACATTTATGGAATAAACAAATTTATGCAGCAGGCTTCTTTTTTTCTGTAGTGAGTTTCTTTTCTGCAGGCTGCTCAGCAGCTGTTTCTTGGTAGCTGCAGCCTTTTTTCCCACCAGAGGTTTCTTCTGCTTCTTAACGCCAACAGCCTTCTTTCTTCCCTACCACAGGAAATACTACTTCCTGTATGAACTGGCCAATCACTTGACCTCAGGTGACCTTGATTTCCACTGATGCTGAATTGTTAAAGGAATATTATGGATCCTCAGTGTTCTATTAGGATAAAAGAAGATTAGAGATGTAAAAAAATTAATAAAATTATAAGGAAGCATTCTTAAAAATTGATCATATTCGTTACTGCCCATTTTCCTTTTGGACTATTTATTTTTCTGTTGGCATGATACTTGTTTTATTTTTTTCAAAACATGCTGGTTTCTGTGGAGTACTGTGTGTTGGAAAGAGAGAGAAGAAGATGTAGAGAGAGAGATTGGGAGTAGGGTGAAGGAAAGAAGGGAGGGAGAGGAGAGAGAGTTATTTCTAGGTTCAAGCACATAACACAAATTTATGACCTAATTTATTTATTATTGAAAATGTATTATTAAATTGAATGAGCAGAGCACATACGTTGCTATTGCTGGAGGCAACCATAAGTCACATTCTGACAGGTTACATGTATTTAATGCAACTATTTATTTTTTATACATGAGAAATGAATAATTTCTTTAATAATTGCCAAATTATACACTTCCTGAAATGCATGGAATCTTCTTAGGGAAATACATTTACCAAAATGTCATGTGAATTTATGCATATTTCAAGGCAGATTCAGAGAAAATATGTAGAACAGCTTCCTAACTTCCTTTCCAAAGGACGACATTAGAGGATAGCTTCCATTTTATTGTATTATTTTTTGTACATTTTAAAATTGTTTAAGTAAAATATACTCAAATGTAAAATAGAGGCTAAATATATAGTCATACAGCTATTATGCAGTAATAAGGTAAAGATTTTTGTTTTATTTTCCCACTGTTTTGGGGGTGGAGTAGGATAAATCTATTCATTTGGTTTCACAATCGCCTAAAGATATTTGATAAAGACAAGAGATCTTTGTAGCATTTCACTGTGCCCTATGGGACTCAATCAACTGACACTTGACCAGAAAAATTAGCATAACCTTTTTACCAAAAGTCAGGAAACTGAAACCAAAAGTGAAAAATTAATTTACTTTCTGGAATGCCAGTGCTTCTAGGGGTGTGAAGTAATTTATAGCTAAATTTGACGACCTGGTATTTTTCAGTGTCATAATACAAATTAGGGAGATAGGGTGGTGTATAAAACAGCAAATCCTGAGAGAAAAATTCTAGTGAAGTAACTATTTCATCTCTCATAATTTTTAGTCCCATAATACAAACCCTCAATATCCACTACCTCAGGGAATAAATTACTATTTAGTCTTTGGCATTTAGGCAAGAGAGGAGACTATTCTTCAGGGTAATATATTAGCCATAAGATTGAAATATTCTAAGAAATGTATTTTTCCCAAATTTATGTTTTCAAAGAAGTATTAAAAGTTCTGGGCTCTTTTTTTTTCCCCCAGAGTCATTTGGAATACTTGGTTGAGCTTCGCTGAACCTCAGTCTCTCACTCATTTTAATGCCTATCCATAGACTGAGCATATCTCACAGCGGCTCTGACAATGTATTTAAATACATAGCATGTCCTTCCTATCTCATGTTCCATCCTTGTCATAAAATCTTATAGTCCATTGTTAACTTTTTTTGTTTTTATAGACTTTTAGGCATTATAACTCCTTAACTATCTCTAAAACTTCTAGAAAGAATAATTAAAACAAATGCAGAAGAGCTTACTTAGGTGGAATGTCAATGAGTCACAAAGAAAGGATTGAATTTCTCTCCCCACTTGGTGTGTTTACCTGGTAACCGTGGTGCTATGCACAAATGAAAACCTCAAAAATATCCATTGGTGTTTTGCAAATGTAAGACAGTTATACTTCAGGATTCATAGAGTGGCTCTATGTCCAAGTCAGAGCAAACTTTTTCTAGCAAGGTCATTTTACAATGAGGCAAAAGGAATCTATCCATATATAATCCTCCCAGAGCTGGCTTTCTTAATTATTTATTAAATCATTAATTTTGATAAATATAATTCAGCACCTAGTGTATACACCTAGGTGCTGGGGAAGCAAAAATAATCTAGTTTTGGACACATTTATATATAAACAAGAAATTATACTTCCATAAATATGAGAAAAACAAGGTATATTTGAATGCTATAAGAGAGAAATGGTAAATGCATTGTGGATAGTCATAGATTGAAAATATTTCATCTAGACAGGCAAACATGAGGAAGGGGTAGGATATAGGGGGGAATAAAGGCAGAAGTAATAAAGTGAGGAAAGCCACAAAAGATAAAAAGTATATATAAAGGAAAAGTGAAGGAAAATGGGGATATGGCTTTAAATTTTATGATTTAGCTGGACTATTAGTAGTTCTGAATATGTTGTTAAACAAGATATGGCTTGAATCTAGCCACCTGTGAAAAGCTATTTTCCTTCCTTCACAACTCTGGATGGCATGTTACTTTGTTTTGCATCACCAGAGGGGAAAATCGAGCACAATTTAATTTAACAAGTCTTTATTAGGAATTTACAATGGGCAGCACTCTATTAAGGTTACAGAATACATAAGCAGAAGGAATAAGACTAACACAGTGACATAACAACCAGCAGGCTAAGAGTGAAAAAGAATCCACTCAGGATGCATTCCCTAATTATGGCTGATGGAGTTTTCACCTTTATAGTCTAAATCATTGGTAGTTAACATCGAAATATATATATATATATATCTCGATTGTATTATTTGAGTATTGTGCAAGTGTATATATTATTTGTTTAGCAAACACAATTACTGTTAAATTTTATCTCAGCTAGTATGTTTGATGCCTTCCTAAAGCTGTGAATTAAAAGAAACTTAAGTATCACTAAAGAAAAGTAACTAAACCAGGTTGGCTCTGTCAGCATTTGCTGTTTGAGTGCTGATACTCAGGAAGGTTATCCAGACCAGTGTCCCTTGTACTCATGTATTTCAAACTTTGGTGTGTAATGATTCATGCAACGTGCTTGCTGAAAACACAGCTCCTTTGCTCCCCACCTTGGATTCTCATTCAGCATGCCTTAGCAGAGGAATCCAGAGATTTTGCTGGAGGTTGTCTGCAGACCATAATTTGAGAAACACAGCCTTATAAACGCTGTGTATGTAGACAATATCCCACCACTGTGCAAGCAATAAATTACCCACCCAGGAACAAAATAGTAAAATTATTTATCTACATGCTTGAAAGTAAAAATGATAACATTAATGACTTCCATCTACAACTCCTCTTTAACTCTCATATATTATTTCTAAGATAGCAGATAGGTTCCATATCCTCTGCTGGTAGTGATGGATAAGGAGTTCCTGGAGTTCTGACTTGTGAATGACTCTGGGGCTGGTCAGGTTTTTCTGGAAAATCATGTTACAGTCAATTAGCCTTGTCTGCAATGAATGGCAAAAGTGTACCAAGGGTGAAATTCCTGTGTCTTCACTTTTCTAAGATGTGTTTTGCATTCCTTTGTGTTTAGTCATTTTCTTTCTGGTCTTCTGAGACTTGGTGATGATGGTTTCTTCTTTTTTTCAGAGTTGATCCTGACTCTTTACTTGTTCTTTCCTCTTTGCCTAGAAACATGTTTGCTCTTAATGCAGTAACATAACCACCTCTCAGCCTGACTGGCTTCTCCCTGATGGGGGCGTTGCATATGTATGGAGAGTGTCTCCCACCTTGTCCAATACCTGTCCCCCAGCCCCCTGCTCACAGCAGAGCTCTCTTCTCCCTGTCCCTTCTCTGTTTTTGAACATTCCTCCCTAGTCTCGGAGGCCATTTCCTTTTCTCTCTCCTCTCCCTGGAATAATTCTAATTCTGTCTCAAGGGCCTAGATCAAGTAGTAGTTACTGGTTTGTTTCCTTCCAGCTGAGTGGTAAAATTGTTTAGGTTTGAAACAACATAATGATGCAGGGTTTTACATCTACTGTGCCAGTACAGTGGCAAACAAGCTGTATATAATTGGAAAACAAAGTCAAGTAAACAACTTTCTTTGTGATAACAGATTAAAATATGTAAACCCATTATTGCTACTTAGTTGAAAGTAGTTCACATCAATGCTAGAATACAATTTAGTTAAGCATCAGGAACTCAGCTTATAAACGATTCTAAATCTGAAACAGTATTTTGTGCAGGTCATGATATACAATTATGCATTACATATGTGTTCATCTGTAGATATGTGCATTATAAACGCACACACATATATATTACAATAGGGAGTAATGGATGGGGATTGGGATTTTAATAAATAGCAACAATTTCTCCACTACTCTTGCTAAATGTTATATCGTTCAAGAGGGAAAGAAAGAAACGATGAAAGAAAAAGAGGAAAAAAGAAGAACGAACGATATCTTGAAAGTGTAGTTTATGCCTAGATTTCCATGATGAGGTACCTGCTCCACTTAGACATGTAGCTTGATATCTATAAAAATCTGTTTTCTCTTTATCCCTTTCTAGCACTTGCTAATAAATAACAAAATAAAGGGCTTACACATATATGCATTGAAAACAATTATAGAGATACAAAGGAAGTCCTTTATCCTCTACCTATCTCTAACTTCAAGGATCCATTTAGTGAGGATTCACTTTAAAAACAAAAAGACTTGCCTGTAAAATATGATCACCCTCCTTTTACCCAAGATTCACTTTGGAACTTCTGATTCATTATGGCATTTTTACAGAGTTCTTTCTTTTAATTGTGTGTGTTCACACGTGGGTTTTAGGTATCTCTGAACTTATCACTTAAAAGACCTTTGTAATAGTCTTTCAAAATTAATGAATCAAATTCTGTGAGCACATGGATTTCTGAAGAACATTTTAAAAAGGCCAGGCTTTAAAAGTCAAGGATGATAAGAAAGAGGATCAACTAAGTGCTATAGCCAATAATCCAACTCACTCCTTAATGCTTCTGAATTTAAAATTAGAAGTGTTTCACTACACCTGAATTACTTGAATTACTTTGGTTCAGATAAGTAATTCCAATAGATCAACCTTAGAGATAATCTTCTAACTTTAAATTTAGACTCCCTGAAATGTCTGCTCTCCTCAAAATATCATTTTGTAGGTTGAATATGTTGTCCTAAGAAGATCTAAGGAGCTTTAAGATGAGAAACAGATGAGGTATGTTACATTGCATGCATAATATGTTTGACTCACTTCTCAAAGTTTCACATTTTGATGCAGTTATACAGTTAAAATATAAATCACAGAACTCTTCATTATACTTGTATCATTCTAAAGAGAAATGGTAGAAATAACAGTTATTGTAGTGTTATGATAGTGAAGAAAACTAATTAGCTTAGGTCAGAGGATAAAAGGCAGAATGGTAAGCAGTTACTAAACATTAAAAGAAAGGAAGAGATAGATTTCATGAAGCAATAGATCAAAGGAATAAAACCCAGTCTGAGTTAAGTTCATTTTTAACACAATTCCTCTTAATGCAGGAAAGCAAATGAAAAATCAATTAACTAGAAAGGCTTTCACTTTATATCTGACATACTCACTATTTCCACTCTCCAATGACTTATCAAATTTGCATAAGTAAAAGTCATAATTAATGTAGACATAGAGTACACAACCATAGTTTTCCTTAGGGATCATGCAATGTCAAAAACTGTTAGAGATATTAATTAATATTTCAAGACACCCCTGAAGTACCCATGGGTAAAATGCAAAATGTGCAAAGCAATGTACATAAACATATGGAAGCAACTCAGACAAAGCTGGGTAATATGGATATGTAGAACAATTTCCTACAATATTTGATGACCACTCTACTTACAAGGTTAGGTGTATAATCTTTAAAAATTATATCTGAGAAACAAAATCCTACTGCCAAAATCGTGAAAAGCAGGAAGTCAATACATGTTCTTATTTACACCATTTTAAAAATAAATAACACAGTCTGGTACAATATGGATGACATGTAAAGTTGATTACTTCAGTTTTTACATAAAGTAAATAAGAGTAATGTTCTTTAATCCTTCACATAGTTTTGCTCTTTCATAGTCTCTTGGACACTCATAATTCTTAGAAAGCTGTGAAGCCATTTCACACCTTTATATTCACCCCTCATAACTGTGGTGTCAAATGTAGCCTAGGTTTACCTTCATCAGCTAACATCCATGTTATACTTCTTACAACAAAACTCTACCCTCAAAATGGGACTCCTCTCTGTCCCATTTATCAGTTGAGTTCCCTTTCCTGGGTTAGCTCAATCAAGTGCATTAATCTGAAAAGTTCATTCATGCTAATAACCATTCGTGGGATAATGGGACACTCATTTGAAAAGAGAACTCCAGGGGCACCTGGGTGGCTCAGATGGTTTAAGCGTCTGCCTCTGACTCGGGTCATGATCCCAGGGTCCTGGGATCGAGGACCCTCTCCCTCTACTGCCTCCCTGTTTGTGCTCTTTCACTTTCCCTGTCAAATAAATAAGTAAAATCTTTGAAAAAAAAATGAAAACAGAACACTACCGTAACATCTGGTATATCTAGGCCTTATTTTAATTTGTGGATTAGTGAATTAATTTCAGACACCATATTAGGACACATCGTTAAATAAGTTAATTCATATATTTTCAAAGGACATTTCAGGTGAGAGCAAAAATAGAACAGCGTGAAACAGAAGGGATACAAACATCCTTCCTCAAACTCTGAAATGTAAAACTGTTCAGGGGTATACATCTGGGAAAATTGATAAAATCCAAGAAATTTTCAGGTGATGATAAAATCTGGTAATAAGTTTTCAGAAGACCTCGATTTACATAGATGTGAATTAATTTCTAAGGAAGCCACTTCTGTAACTAATCATTCCATCCCTATAATTCACAAATCCTTAACTAAAATAATCTCAACTTTAAAAAATTTATGTTTAGGGCACCTGGGTTGCTCAGTCAGTTAAGCATCTGCCTTTGGCTCAGGTCATGATCTCAGGGTCCTGGGATCGAGTCCCACATCAAGCTCCCTGCTCAGTGGGGAGTCTGCTTCTCCCTCTCCCTCTGCTGCTTCCCCCTGCTTGTGCTCTCTCTCTCAAATAAATAAATAAATAAATAAATCTTTAAAAAATTTATGTTTACATCTGTGAGATTCATGACAGTCAAAACCTACTAATGGATGTGTTCAGAAATGAGAAACTTCAATATGAAGATATTTAAAATTATTTATTTATTTATCTATCTATTTATTTATTTATTTTCAAATTCCAATACAATTAACAGATAGCATTGTATTAATTCCAGGTGTACAATATAGTGATTCAATAAATCTATAAATTACTCAGTGCTCATCAAGATAAGTGTACTTTTCTTTTTAATAAGTATATTCTTTAATCCCCATCACTTTTTCACCCATCCCCCAACCCACCTCCCCTCTGGAAGCCATCAGTTTGTTCTCTATAGTTAAGAGTCTGTTTCTTGTTTTGTGTGTGTCTCTCTCTTTTTTCTTTTGCTCATTTTTTTTTAAATTCCACATATGAGTGAGATCATACGCTATTTGTATTTCTCTAACATATTTCACTTAACATTATACTGTCTAGATCCGTGTATACTGTTCTGAATGGCAAGATTTCATTCTGTTTTATAGCTGAATAATACTCCATTAAATATATATACCACTACTTCTTTATTTTAATTTTTTACTGTTATGTTAATCACCATACATTACATAATTAGTTTTGGATGTAGTGTTCCATGATTCATTGTTTGTGCTCCAGGCAGAACGTGCCCTCTTTAATACCCAACACCAGGCTAACCCAAGCCCCCACCCGCCTCCCCTCTAGAACCCCCAGTTTGTTTTTCAGAGTCCATCGTCTCTCATGGTTGGTGTCCCCCTCTGATTTCCCCCCCTTCATTTTTCCCCTCCTGCTATCTTCTTCTTCTTTTTTTTTCTTAACATATATTGCATTATTTGCTTCAGAGGTACAGATCTGTGATTCAACAGTCCTGCACAATTCACAGCACTCGCCAAAGCACATACCCTCCCCAATGTCTATCATCCAGCCACCCCATCCCTCCCACCCCCCCACCACTCCAGCAACCCTCAGTTTGTTTCCTGGGATTAAGAATTCCTCATATCAGTGAGGTCATATGATACATGTCTTTCTCTGATTGACTTATTTCACTCAGCATAACACCCTCCAGTTCCATCCATGTCGTTGCAAATGGCAAGATCTCATTCCTTTTGATGGCTGCATAATATTCCATTGTGTATATATACCATTACTTCTTTATCCATTCATCTATCAGTGGACATATGGACTGTTGCCATAGTTTGGCTATTATAAATAATGCTGCAATAAAAAGAGCCATGAATGTATCCCTCTGAATTAGTGTTTGTGCATTGTTTAGGTAAATACTCCATAGTGCAATTACCGGATCATAGGGTAGTTCTATTTTTAACATTTTGAGGAAATTTCACATTGTTTTCCGCAGTGGCTGTACCAGTTTGCATTCCCACCAACAGTCCAAGAGGACTCCTTTTTCTCCACATCCTCTCCAACATTTGTTGTTTCTTGTGTTTTGATTTTAGCCATTCTGACAGGTGTGAGGTAATAGCACAATGTGCTTTTGATTTACATTTCCCTGATGATGAGTGAGGTTGAGCATCTTTTCACAAGTGTGCTAGCCATCTGTATGTCTTCTTTAGAGAAATGTCTGTTCATGTCTTCTGACCATTGTTTTGAGTTTTTGTTTTTTGGTGTTGAGTTCTGTAAATACTTTACATATTTTAGATACTAACCCTTTATCACATATGTCATCTGCAAATATCTTCTCTCACTCATTAGGGTGTCTTTTAGTTTTATTGGTTGTTTCCTGTGCAGTTCAGAAGCTTTTTATTTTGATGTAATCTGAATAGTTTATTTTTTTGCATTTATTTCCCTTGCCTCAAGAGACATATCTAGAGAAATGTTTGATGGCCTATGTCAGAGATTACTGCCTATGCTCTCTTCTAGGATTTTTATGATTTCAGGTCTCATTTGAGGTCTTTAATCCATTTTGAGTTTATTTTTGTGTATGGCCTAAGAAAGTGGTCCAGTTTCATTCTTTTGCATTTGGCTGTCCACTTTTCCCGACACCATTTGTTGAAGAGACTGTCTTTTCCCCACTGTATATTCATACCTCCTTTGTTGAATATTAATTGACCATATAATTGTGGTTTTATTTATGGGTTGTCTATTTCATTGATCTATGTGTCTATTTTTGTGTGAGTACCATACTGTTTTGATTACTACAGCTTTGTAATATAACTTGAAATCTGGAATTGTGATGCCTCCAGCTTTGTTTTTCAAGATTGTTTTGGCTATGCAAGTTCTATTGTGGTTCCAGGCAAATTTTAGGATTGCTTGTTCTAGTTCGGTGAAAAATGCTGTTTGTATTTTGATGGGATTGTATTCAATCTGTAGATTGCTTTGGGTAGTATGGACATTTTAATAACATTTATACTGCCAATCAATGAACATGAATGTCTTTCCATTTGTTTGTGTAGTCTTCAATTTCTTTCATGAGTGTTTTATAGTGTTCAAGTGCAAGTCTTTCACAGCGTTGGTTAAATTTATTCCTAGGTACTTTACTAATTGTGGTACAATTGCAAATGGGATTGTTCTCTGAATTTTACTTTTTCCTAAAGATTTTTTATATTAAGCAATCTCTATACACAACTTGAGGCTCAAACTCACATCCCTGAGAGATTGAGAGTCACATGCTCTACCAACAGAGCCATCCAGGCACTCCTCTTAATTTCATGTTCTGATGCTTCATGATTAGTGTACAGGAATTCAACAGATTTCTGTCCATTGATTTTGTATCCTGCAACCTTACTGAATTAATTTATCAGTTTTAGTAGTTTTTTGGTGGAGTCTTAAGGGTTTTTTTTACATATAGTACCATGTCATCTGCAAATAGTGGGAGTTTTTCTTATCCCTTACCAATTTGGATGCCTTGTATTCATTTATGTTGTCTAACAGCTGTGGCCAGGACTTCCAGTACTTTGTTGAATAAAAATATTGAGAGTGGACAACCTTGTCTTATTCCTAACCTTGGGGGAAAAGCTCTAAGTTTTTCCCCACTGAGTATGATTTTTGCTGTAGGTTTTTCACATAAGGCCTTTAATATGTTGAGGTATGTTCCCTCCAGACCTACTTTCTCAAATGCTTCTTTTGCATCTATTGAAATGACCGTGTGTCTTTTATTCTTACTCTTGCTCATGTGATGTATCATATTGAATGATAGGAACCATTCTTGCACCCTGGAAATAAATCCCACTTGATAATGGTGAATAACTTTTTAAATATATTATTGGATTCTGTTTGCTAGTATTTTGTTGAGAATTTTTCAATCTATGGTCATCAGAAATATTGGCCTGTTCTCTTTTTTTGTAGTCTCTTTATCTGGTTTTGGAATCAGAATGATACTGGCCTCACAGAATGAATTTGGAAGTTCTCC
Organism: Zalophus californianus; assembly: GCF_009762305.2. NCBI lineage: Eukaryota > Metazoa > Chordata > Mammalia > Carnivora > Otariidae > Zalophus > Zalophus californianus. The sequence continues at coordinate 50,113,783 of NC_045597.1, forward strand.
TTCCTCTTCTATTTTTTGGGAATTGTTTGAGAAGACTAGATACTAACTATTCTTTCAATGTTTGGTAAAATTTGCCTGTGAAGGGGCCTGTTCCTGAACTTCTGTTTGTTAGGAATTTTTTGATTACTGATTCACTTTAATTTCTGGTAATCAGTCTATTCAAATTTTCTGTTTCTTTCTGATTCAGTTTTGAGAGGTTCGTATGTCTCAGAAATTATCCATTTCCTCGAGGTTGTCCAATTTGTTGGCATAATGTTTTCATAATATTCTCTTACATTTGCTTGCATTTCTGTGGTGTTGGTTGTTATTTCTCCCATTTCTTTTATGATTTTGTCTATTTGGGTCCTTTTTCTTCTCCTCCTGATGAGTCTGGCTAGAGGTTTACCAATTTCCTTGACTTTTTCAAAGAACTCGCTCCAGGTTTCATTGATCTATTCCATTGTTTTTGTTTCATTTTGTTTTAGTTTCTACATCATTTATTTCTGCTCTAATCTTTATTATTTCTTTCCTTCTGCTGGTTTGGGGTTTTATTTGTTCTTTTTCTAGCTCCTTTAGGTGTATGGTTAGGTTATTTATTTGAAATTTTTGTTGCTTCTTGTGGTAGGCCTGTTTTGCTATAAACTTCCCTCTCAGAACTGCTTTTGCTGCATCCCAGAGATTTTGTACCTATGTGTTTTCATTTTCATTTGTTTCCATGTAATTTTTTATTTCTTCTTTGATTTCTTGCTTGACCCGTTCACTGTTTAAGAGCATGTTATTTAACCTCCATGTATTTGTGCTCTTTCCAGATTTTTTCTTATGGTTGATTTTTAGTTTCATAGCTTTGTGGTCAGAAAAGGTACATGGTGTGACACTAACCCTTTGAACTTGTCGAGGCTTGTTTTGTGACCTAATATGTGATCTATTCTGGAGACTGTTCCATGTGCACTTGAAAAGAATGTGTATTCTGTTGTTTTAGGTTGGGATGTTCTGAAGAGATTGGTGTTGGAGCCATGTGGTCCAGTGTGTCATTCAAAGCTACACTTTCCTTTTGTTGATTTTCTGTTTGGATGATCTACCCATTGATGTAAGTGGGGTGTTAATGTCCCCTACTATTATTGTATTGCTATTGATTAGTAAATTTATGTTTGTTATTAACTCTTTTATGTATTTGGGTGCTCCCATGTTGGGTGCATGAATATGTGCAATTGGTATATTTTCTTGTTGGACAATCCAACAAGAAAATAAAGATACCTTGTTGTATCTTATCCTTCTTTGTCTCATTTCAGTCTTTGTGTTAAAGTCTATTCTGTCCAATATACATATTTCTTCTCTGGTCTTATGACATCCATTTGCATGACAAATGTTTCTTCATCTCCTCACTTTCAATCTGTAAGTGTCTTCTGGTCTGAAATGAGTCTCTTACAGGGAGCATACACATGAGTATTGTGGGTTTTGTTTTTGTTTTTGTTTTTATCCACTGTTTTCCTATGTCTTTTGATTGGAGCATTTAATTGATTTAAATTCGAAGTAATTATTGATAGATATGTATTTATTGTCATTTTGTTACTTGTTTTGTAGTTCTTTTCTCATCCTTCTCTTGTTCTTTTCCATGGTGTTGACTTTCTTTAGTGATATACTTGGATTCCTTTCTCTTTATTCTGTACATATCTATTACTGTTTTTTTTGAACTTGCAGTGAACATTAGGTTTGTATATAACATCTTTTGCATATGGCCATATATATTAAGTTGATGGTCGCTTAAATTTGAACCTATTCATTTCCCCTCTCCCCTGACGTTTTTGGTAAATGGTGTCATATTTTACATCCTTTAATTTTATGAATCCCTTGATTTTTATAGACATTCTTATTTTTACTGTGTGATTTGCTTTTCATGCTATCACTATGGTCTTGCCACTCAAAGAGTTCCCTTTAATATTTCTTAAAGGGCTGATTTAGTAGTATGAAGTCTTTTACCTTTTCTTTGGGAAATTCTTTATCTCCTTGTATTTTGAATGACAGCCTTGCTGGATAGAGTATTCTTGCCTGCAGATTTTTCCCATTCAGCACTTTGAATATAGGATGCTATTCCCTTCTGTGTTTGAAAGTTTCTGCCAAAAGATCTGCTATAGCCCTTTGGGGTTTCCCTTGTATGTAACTATCTTCTTTTCTCTTGCTCCTTTGAAGTTTTTTTCTTTATCATTATTTTTTTGCCATTTTCATTCTATGTATCTTGGTGTGGACCTCTTTGGCTTGAATTTTGGGGGGGCATCTCTGTATCTCCTGGATCTGGATATCTGTTTCTTCTCCAGATTAAGGAAATTTTCTGCTATTCTCTCTTCAAATATACTTTCTGCTCCCTTTTTTTCCCCTCTTCTTCCTATGAGTCCCTATAATGTGAATGTTATGCTTGATGGAATCACTGAGTTCCCTAAGACTATTCTCAATATGCATATTTTTTCCTCCCATTTGTTCACCTTGATTAATTTCCAATACTTTTCCAGTTCAATAATTCATTTGTCTGCTTTCTCTAGTCTATTTATTCTATCTAATGTATTTTCAATTTCATTTATTGTATTCTTCATCTCTGATCAGTGCTTTTTTGTCTCTTTGTTAAGGGTCTTACTGATGTCCTTGACTCTTAAGTGCAATGAGTGTCTTTATGATCATTATTCTAAATCTACCAGGTATATTGCTTATATCTGTTTTGCTTAGGTCTTTTGCTGTGCTTTGGTGCTGTTCTTTCATGTGGGAGATATTACTCTGCTCCTCCTTTTCTCTAACTCTGTTTGTTTCTTTGTGTTAGGAAAGCCAGCTACATCTCTTGCTTTTGAAGGTAAGGGCCTTATGAAGAAAAGGCCCTATAGTGCCCTGCCTGCAGTGAAGTGCCTCCTGTTCCCCAGGGCCTGGTGCTTCAGGGCATATCTCCCATGTGTGTTGCATGTACTCTGGGTTGAGCTGGCCTCTTTTTCCTTCAGTTGTCTACAGAAACTCCCTTTGCCTAGGCTGTGTTTGGTCCCTGTCTGGGTGGGGCACATTTTAATAAGGGGTATGCTAGTCTTCTGGCAGAACTGAGGACTGCAAAATGCACAGGTCAGGAGATGAAGTGTTGGTGGGGGTTTGTGCTGGTCTTCTAGGGGAGGAGATCAAGGAGCTAGGACTGAGGCAAGTATAACTGGCAGAGGTGGATCTTTGGTAGTGTTGGGTTTGGTGTAAGCAAATTAGGTAGTAAGTCTCAGCCCTGTGCTGGTTTCTGCATGTGGTCCTGTGTTTATGTTGGTGGGGGAAGCGGGTGAGGCAAGGAAAATGGCATCAACCAGCTCCTTTGTTCTTGGGGCAGTCTTCTGGTGATTCTTGCCTCTCAGGGTCAGCTCTGCAATGAGTCAGTAATCTCCCTCCCTTCTGCCCAGGGCATTTTTCAGATTGCTGCTTCCATGCTATATCTCCACTGGCTGTTTGTCCTGCTATCTCTTTAGGGGTAGGGACTTGATTTCCTGACATCCTTGAGGCTCTACCAGAGCGTAGCTACTGAATTTTAAAATTCCAAGCTTTAAGTCATGCTGGTTATAAGAACTCTCAAAATTCAGCCCCTCTTGCTTTCAAAGTCAAATGTTATGGGAATTTGTCTACCCTGTGCAGCCTCCTCAGTGTGATAGTCTGTTTCTCTTCCTTCTCTGCACCACTGGCTCCCTCCCCACTCCAGATGGCTATGGTCCATTTCACTCCCAAACTGAGTCTCCACCTTCATACTTTCTTTGATGTAGCCTCTTCTCTACCTTTAGTGGTAGAGTTTGTTTTGCCACTCTTTGGGTCATTTTTGGGGTTATTTACACTGATGTGTTATCTAGTTGTATCAGTGGGACCAGGTAAGCTTAGTGTCCTCCTATTCTGCCATTTACCTATCAGCCCCTGAATAATTTTTAATAAAGACTATCACCAGAAAATATTATTTCCACAATTAATCATTACTCTGATCCATCCAGGACATGAGGCAAAACCAAGCATCTCTTAGTAATCTGGGATTCAGAATTCACAGAGGTGGATATGGAACACAGGACCAGAGGTGAATAAAATGCATTAGGGCAATTTAAGAATAATGAAAAGAAAAACAAAAAGGAAAGTTAATGAAGTGGTCTATTTCCACTATTGGCTAAAATTATACAAATAACTGAAAACTTCATCAGCTGGTGAATATTTTACTAAATATATGATTTACAATTCATGTAATGTATTTATAGACTACCTTTTGTAAGAAGTTTTTAAAACCATATTGAAAAGATGCTATTAACAAAACATTCTAAGCAAATACATATACAATAAGAATTCTTTGAGGAATTATAAAGAAGTTAGAAAGAAATATAAAATTACATAAAATTTTCAGAACATTAGTCTGAAGGTTAAGGCCATACTTCTATGCCTAAATTAAGGCTTTTAAGTTTTCTTTCACTGCAACTTTGTTATGGGTAACCATTTTTTTCAATGAAATATAATGCATTTTAAGTGGTACTGTATATAAATAAAAATGTGAATTTTAGCTAATTCATTCTACTGATTTTGTCAGTACATAATATATTTTCACCATTCAATAAAATGTGATCTTTGATTTAGAAAAATCCTATGAAAATAGATAACACTGCTGAGCTTGGTTAGCATAGCATTTGCTTATGAGAAAATAGCCAGACCCTTTTAAAGCTTGTATTAACAGTAATCTTCTCTGCAATGGTGGTCATTAAACTTATGAAAGTGTATACCATAAATATCAATAACTGGGAAAGACTGCATCTTGAAACTCTTAATGTTTAAATCAATAGTAGTACTATAAATGTTTTTATGATTGAAAAATTTAATTCAAACTATAGTGCCTGTATGATTCATAATAAATAAGTGTATAGTACAACCTAGAAGTATCACATGGTGAACATTTTTAAAAATATGCCTAGTGTTCAAATTAAAATTGTAATTATCATTTTCAGAGGCAGGCAGGAAGGACAAGACAATATCAGCCGTTGCTTTCTTCACTTGTCATTAATAAGCATTATGCTTTTCATAATTTCAATAGACCCAGGGAGAATACAATAAAATATATTTTATTTCATTTTGAAGTGAAAGTAAAACCATCTCATTAAGAAAATCATGTTATAATGACTAGAGAACAACTGTGTCTACATAACTTTATTGGGAGCAAAGGCTATCCTTAATAGACACAAAGTAAGTACATTACTAAAATGATGGATTTTCTGTCATACATATTTAATTAAAGCCAATGTTGTCACTAAAAAAGATACTTCTTCAAGTCATTCACTGTAAGTATCAAAAGTTCTCGGAATAAAGAATCAGAAAAAAAGGATGTTCATGATTATATGAGAATTACTGTAGAATTATATAGCTAAAAGAGATATGAGGGATATTCTATTTTTATTTTCATCACTTCTGCCTGTGACCACTTCTGCTGATGAGGAGATTCAAGTTTTTGGGAATTTTTTCTTTTAAAGATTTTATTTGTTTGACAGAGAGAGAGAGACAGTGAGAGAGGGAACACAAGCAGGGGGAGTGGGAGAGGGAGAAGTGGGCTCCCTGCTGAGCAGGGAGCCCGATGCGGGGCTCAATCTCAGGACCCCAGGATCATGATCTGAGCTGAAGGCGGACACCTAAAGACTGAGCCAACCAGGCACCCTGGGATTTTTTGTTTGTTTGTTTAATTTTGGTTTTTAGACAAAACCTCCTGTTTTTTAGAAGTCATCCTGATATTTATTATATTATCATTAAGTCTTAGGGTAATTCCGAAGAAATTGCCTGTTATTTACCTACAGAATTTATAAAAAGGAAGAATCTTTAACCTGATCCAAATTTTCCTGTCAATGAGGAAAAAGATGAATCCAATTTACTTTTAGGCATTTAATTTTTACCTACCTCAATATAAATATTTTCCCCTCTGCTTCACTGAGGTATAATTGACAAATAAATTGTAAGCTATGTCAAGTGTACAAGGTGATGAATTGATATATGTATACATTGTGAAAGGATTTCCCCCAATGACTTCATTAACAGATCTATCACTTCATATGCTTATATTTATTTATCTATTTATCAGTAAGAACATTTAACTTTTATTTGCAGCAATTTTTTTTAGTAAATCTTCCAATACTTTATTATTTTTAAAATTTTAATTCCAATGTGGTTAACATACAGTACTATGTTAGTTTCAGCTATACAATATAGTGATTCAACACTCTAAAGATTTATCTATTTATTTGGGAGACAGCACACAAAAGCAGGAGGAGGGGCAAAGGGAGAGAAATCCTCAAGTGGACTCCCCTCTGAGCACAGAGCCTGACACAGGGCTCAACCCCAGGATCTTGATATCATGACCCAAGCTGAAATCAAGAGTGAAAGCTCAGCAAACTGAGCCACTCAGGCACCTTTCAACACTTCCATATTACTCAGTGCTCCTCAAGATAAGCATACTTACCTCTCCTCCAGTAACCACCTATTCTCTATAGGTTTTTCTTGTTTCGGGGTTTTTTGTTTTTTTATCCTTTGTCCATGTGTTTTGTTTCTTAAATTCCACACATAAGTGAGATCAAATGGTATTTGTCTTTTTCTTACTGGTTTATTTTGCTTAGCATTATACTCTCTAGATCCATCCAATTGTTGCAAATGGCAAGATTTCATTCTTTTTAAGTCTGAATAGTATTTCATTATATATATATATATATATATATATATATATATATATATATATATATATTCCCCACATCTTCTTTATCCATTCATCCATTTATGGACACTTGGGCTGCTTCCACAATTTGGCTATTGTAAATAATGCTGCAATAAACAAATAGGTGCATATACCCCTTCAAATTAGTGTTTTTGCATTTTGGGGGGTAAATACCCAGTAATGTGATTACTGAATCATAGGGTAGTTCTATTTTTAATTTTTTGAGGAAACTCCATAAGGTCATCAACAGTAGCTTCAACACTTTCCATTCCTACCAACAATGCAAGAGGGTTCCTTTTTCTCCACACCCTCCTCAACACTTGTTTCTTGAGTTTTGATTTAGCCTGGTGTGAGGTGATATCTCATTGTGGTTTTGATTTGCATTTCCCCAAGGATGAGTGATGTTGAGCATCTTTTCATGTGTGTGTTGGGGGATTTTGGTGTTATCTAAGTACTTTATATATTTTGAATACTAACCTATTATCAGATATATCATTTGCAAATATCTTCTCTGATTCAGTAGGTTCTCTTTTAGTTTTGTTGGTTGTTTCCTTCTCTGTGCAGGAACTTTTTATTTTCATGTAGTTGCAATAGTTTATTTTTCCTTTTCTTTTCCTAGTCTCAGGAGATATATCTAGAAAACTGTTGCTTGGCCAATGTCGGAGAAATTAGTGCCTGTGTTCCCTTTTAAGATTTTATGGTTTTAGGCATCACACTGAAGTCTTTAATCCATTTTGAGTTTATTTTTGTGTATGGTCTAAGAAAGTGGTCCAGTTTCATTCTTTTGCATGTGGCTGTCTACTTTTCCCAACACCATTTGTTGAAGAGACTGTTTTTTTCCCCATTATATATATTCATTCCTCATTTGTTGAATTTTAATTGACCATATAATTGTAAGTTTGCTTCTGGGCTTTCTATTCTGTTCCATCAAACTATGTGCCTATTTTCATGCCTATATGATACTGTTTTGATTACTATAGCTTTGTATTATTACTTAAAGTCTGTAATTATGATGTTTCCAGTTTTGGTTTTCTTTTTCAAGATTCCTTTGGCTATGCAAGTTCTTTTGTGGTTTCATACAAGTTTTAGGACTGTTTGTTCTAGTTCTGTGAAAAATGTTGTTGGTATTTTGATGGATATTGCATTCCATCTGTAGATTGCTTTGGGTAGTATGGACATTTTAATAACAATTATGCTTCCAATCAATGAGCATAGAATGTCTTTCCATTTGTGTTGTCTTCAATTCCTTTCATCAGTGTTTTATAGTTTTCAGATCACAAGTCTTTCACCACCTGGTTAAACTTATTCCTAGGTACTTTATTATTTTAGATGCAATTGTAAGTGAGATTTTTTTAATTCATTTTCTGAGGCTTCATTTGTCATATATAGATATGTAACAGTTATATGTATATTCATTTTGTATCCTGTGATTTTATTAAGTTCATTTATTAGTTATAGTAGGTTTTGGTGAAGTCTTTAGGGTTTTTTATATGGTATATCATGTCATCTGCAAATAGTGAAACTTTTACTTCTTTACAGATTTGGATGTATTTATTTCTTTTTGTGGTATGATTACTATGGCTAGGATTTCCAGTACTCTGTTGAAAAAAAGTGCTGATGGGGTGCCTGGGTTGCTCAGTCAATTAAACGTTTGACTCTTGGTTTCGGCTCAGGTCATGATCTCAGGGCCTTGAGATCAAGTCCTGAGTAGGACTTTGAACTCAGTGTAGAATCTGCTTGAGATTCATTCTCCCTTCCTCTGCTCATCCCCCCACTCACAAGTTCATGCTATAAATAAATAAATAAGTGAATAAATAAATAAATAAATAAATAAATAAATAATCTTTAAAAAATAAAGTGTTGAGAGTGGACATCCTTGTCTTCTACTTGCCCTTAGAGGAGAAGCTCTCCGTTTTCCCCCATTGCGTATGATTTTTGCTGTGGGTTTTCCATATACGGCCTTAATTATTTTGAAGTATGTTGCCTCTAAACCTACTTTGTTGAAGGATTTTATCATGAAAGGATCTTGTACCTTGTCAAATGTTTTTCTGCATCTATTAAAGTGTTCATATAGTTTTTTTTAAGATTATTTATTAGAGAGAGAGAGAGAGAAGAGCACAAATACAGGGAGCAGCAGAGATAGAGGGAGAAGCAGACTCCCCACTGAGCAGGGAGGCCAATGCGGGGCTGGATCCCAGGACCCCAGGATCATGACCTGAGCTGAAGGTAGATGCTTAAACAACTGAGTCACCCAGGCACCCTTAAAATGTCCATATAGTTTTTATCCTTTCTCTTGTTGATGTGATGTATATATAGCATTGATTGATGGATGAATATTGAAGCACTCTTCCATCTCAGGAATAAATCCCACATGATCATGATGAATAATCTTTTAATGTATTGTTGGATTCAGTTTGCTAGTATTTTGTTGAGGATTTTTCAATCTACGTTTGTCAGAAATATTGGTCTGTTCTGTTTTTTTATTTTTTTGTAGTGTCTTTATCTGGTTTTGGAATCAGAGTGATATTGGCCTCATAAAATGAATTCAGAAGTTTTCTTTCCTCTTCTATCTTTTTGGAATTGTTTTGAGAAGACTAGGTATTAACCCTTCTTTCAATGTTTGGTAAAAATTGTCTGTGAAGCCGCCTGTTTCTGAACTTCTGTTTGTTAGGAGTTTTTTGATTACTAATTCACTTTCATTTCTGGTAATCGGTCTATTCAAATTTTCTGTTTCTTTCTGATTCAGTTTTTCTTTTTTTTAATGTATTTGTTTCAGGGGTACAAGTCTGTGATTCATCAGTCTTAAATAATACCCAGTGCTCATTGCAACACATACCCTCCCCAATGTCCATCACCCAGGTACCTCATCCCTCCCTCCTCCCCCCTCCAGCAACCCTAAGTTTGTTTCCTATGATTAAGAGCCTGTTATGGTTTGTCATCTCCTCTGGTTTTGTCTTGTTTCATTCTTTCCTCTCTTCCGCTATGATCCTCTGCCTTGTTTCTTAAATTCCACATATCAGTGAGATTATATGATAATTGAATTTCTCTGATTGATTATTTCACTTAACATAATACCCTCTAGTTCCATCCAGGTCGTTGAAAATGGCAAGATTTCATTTTTGATGGCTGTGTAATATTCCACTGCATATGATTCAAATTTGAGAGGTTACATATGTCTTAGAAAATATCCATTTCCTCAAGGTTGTCCAATTTGTTGGCATAATGTTTTCATAATATTCTCTTACATTTGCTTGCATTTCTGTGTTGTTGTTATTTCTCCTATTTCATTTATGATTTTGTCTATTTGGGTCCTTTTTCTTCCTCCTCCTCCTGATGAGTCTGGCTAGAAGTTTATCAATTTTCTTGACTTTTTCAAAGAACTCACTCCAGGTTTCATTGATCTGTTCCATTGTTTTTGTTTTGTTTTGTTTTAGTTTCTACACCATTTATTTCTGCTCTAATCTTTATTATTTCCTTCCTTCTGCTGGTTTGGGGTTTTTTGTTCTTTTTCTAGCTCCTTTAGGTATATGGTTAGGTTGTTTATTTGAGATTTTTGTTGCTTCTTGTGGTAGGCCTGTTTTGCTATAAACTTCCCTCTCAGAACTGCTTTTGCTGCATCCCAAAGATTTTGTACCAATGTGATTTCATTTTCATTTGTTTCCATGTAATTTTTTATTTCTTCTTTGATTTCTTGCTTGACCCGTTCACTGTTTAAGAGCATGTTATTTAACCTCCATGTATTTGTGCTCTTTCCAGATTTTTTCTTGTGGTTGATTTTTAGTTTCATAGCTTTGTGGTCAGAAAAGGTACATGGGGGCGCCTGGGTGGCTCAGATGGTTGGGCGCCTGCCTTTGGCTCAGGTCATGATCCCAGGGTCCTGGGATCGAGTCCCGCATTGGGCTCCCTGCTAGGCGGGGAGCCTGCTTCTCCCTCTGCCTCTGCCTCTCTCTCTCTGACCCTCATGAATAAATAAATAAAACATTAAAAAAAAAAAGAAAAGGTGTGACACTAACCCTTTGAATTTGTCAAGGCTTGTTTTGTGACCTAATATGTGATCTATTCTGGAGACTGTTCTATGTGCACTTGAAAAGCATGTGTATTCTGTTGTTTTAAGATGGGATGTTCTGAAGAGATTGGTGTTAGAGCCATGTGGTCCAGTGTGTCATTCAAAGCTACACTTTCCTTTTGTTGATTTTTCTGTTTGGATGATCTACCCATTGATGTAAATGGGGTGTTAATGTCCACTACTATTATTGTATTAAATTTTTAAAAAAAAATTTTTAAAGATTTTATTTGTTGATTTGAGAGAGAGTGTGTACGTGCAAGCAGGGGGAGTGGCAGGGAGAGGGAGAAGAAGGCTCCCCGCTGAGCTGAGAGCCTTATGTGGGGCTCTATCCCAGGATCCTGGGACATGGCCCAAGCTGAAGGCAGACACTTAAATGACTGAGCCCCTGAGGCGTCTCTATTAACTGTTTTATGTATTTGGATGCTCTCATGTTGGGTGCATGAATATTTGCAATTGGTATATTTTCCTGTTGGATTGTCCCCTTTCTTATTGTATCTTATCGTTCTTTGTCTCCTGTGACAGTCTATGTCTTAATGTCTGTTTTGTCCTTTATAAAACTTGCTACCTTAGCTTTCTTTTGACATCCATTTGCACTATAAATATTTCTCCATCCCCTCATTTTCAATCTGTATGATGTGTCTTTAGGTCTGAAATGAGTCTCTTATAGGCTGTACATTGATGGGTCTTCTTTTTTTATCCATTCCATCACCCTGTGTCTTGATGGAACATTTAGTCCATTTAAATTCAAAGTAATTATTGATCGGTATTTATTTGTTGCCATTTTGTTACTTGTTTTGTGATTGTTTTTGTGGCTCCTCTCTGATCCTTTCTTCTCTTGTTCTCTTCTCACTCATGGTTTGATGGCTTTCTTTAGTGATATACTTAGATTCCTTTCTCTTTATTTTTTGCATATCTTTTGCCAGCTTTTTATTTTTGGCTACCATTAGGTTTATATATATAGATTGTTAAGTTTGAACTCATTTTATTTTATTTTTTTTAAGATTTTTATTTATTTATTGAGAGAGAGAGAGAGAATGGTAGAGAGAGAGCATGAGATGGAAGAAGGTCAGAGGGAGAAGCAGACTCCCTGCTGAGCAGGGAGCCCAATGCAGGACTCGATCCTGGGACTCCAGGATCATGACCTGAGCTGAAGGCAGTCGCTTAACCAACTGAGCCATCCAGGCACCCTTGTTTGAACTCATTTTAAAAGCACTACAATTGTACTCCCTCCACCTAACATTTTAGGTATATGCTGTCATACCTTACATCCTTTTATTTTGTGAATCCCTTGAATGACTTTTATAGATACACTTAATTTACTGCTTTTGTTCATCCTACTTTTTATTTTTACTCCTATTTAGGGTCTTTCCTTTCCACTCATAGAGTCTCCTTTAACATTTCTTGTCCGGATGGCTTAGTGGTCATGAATTTCTTTATCTTTTGTGTGGGAAACTCTTTATCCTTCTACACTGAATGATAGCCTTGCTGGATGGAATATTAGTGGCTGCAGGCTTTTTCCTTTCAGCAGGTTAAATATATCATGCCACTCTCTTCTGGCTTGCAAAGTTCCTACTGAAAGATAAGCTGATAGCCTCCTGGGGTTTCCTTTATATATAGTTATTTTTTTCTTGCTGCTCTTAAAATTTTCTCTTTATCACTATTCTTTGTCATTTTCATTACTATGTGTCTTGGTGTGAATCTCCTTGGGTTGATTTTGTTGGGGACTCTCAGCGCCTCCTGGATCTGGATTTTTGTTTCCATCCCCAGATTAGGGAAGCTTTCATCTATAATTTCTTCAAATAAATTTTCTTCTCTTTTTTTCTCTCTTCTTTTGGAATCCCTACAATACAAACATGATTACAATTGATGCTGTCACTGATTTCCTTTAATCTATTCTCATGTTTTATTAATCTTTTTTCTTTCCCCTATTTAGCTTGATTGCTTTCTATTACTCTCTCCTACTTGTTGATTGGTTCTGCTACTTCTTCTAGGCTACTTGTTATTCCCTCTAGTGTATTCTTAATTTCAGTTACTGAATTCGTCATCTCTGACTGTTCTTTTTTATGTGTTCCATCTCTTTGTGTAGAGTCTCACTGAGATCCTCCACTCTTTTCTCAAGTGCAGTGAGTCTCTTTATGACCATTTTTTAAAATTCTCTATCAGACATATTACTTATCTCTGTTTCCATTTAGGTGTCTTGCTGTTATTTTCTCCTGTTCTTTCATTTGGGACATATTCCTCTGTTTCTTCATTTTGTCTAAGTCTGTTTTTATGTGTTAGGAAAGTCAGCTATACCTTCTGCTATTGCAAGTAGTGGCTTTGTGAAGAAGAGATCCTGAGGTGCCCAATGGTGTAATGTCCCTTATTCACTGGGACCTGGCATTTCAGGGGTGTCTGGTATGTGTGTTGCATCCACCGTGTTTGGCTGAGCTACATTTGCCTTCAGTCCAGTCATCTGCAAATAGCTCTCTCTTTTCTTGTTGTGGGCAGGATTGGGTCCACAGAGGAGTGTAGGGGTGGCGTACACTTTTAGCAATCTATAGAAAGTGAGTATGCTGTGCTCATTCCCACAAATGTCCATGTATCCAGGCTGGACAAGGGGCCTTCCAGCTATTTTGTTCTTACAGAAGTCTGCCAAAGATCCCTGCCTCTCCAGCACAGGCTGAGATTAGTAAACACATCTCGTTCCCATATGCCTCAGGTTTTTTTTGTTTTTGTTTTTTTTTAAGTGCTGCTTCTATGCTGTATCTCAGCAGGCCTGTTTGTTGCACTGTGCCTTTAAGGTTGGGGACTCAGTTTCCTCTTGCCCTCCAGGCTCTCCCAGTGCAAGCCCTCTGATTTTCAAAGTTCTAGGTGGTAAGTCCCACTGATTGTAAGAACTTGAGAAGTCCCTTTGGATTACACAGTCAGATGTTATGGGGATTCATCTCCCAGTGTGGGTCTCCTGTGCCTGGTGAGGGGTCTGCTTCTTTCCTTTTTCCATGCCTGCAGTGGTCCTCCCTCCTTAGAATAGCCTAGCAGTTCTGATTTGTTCCTATGTGTCCACCCTTCCTATCATTTTCAATGTGGCCACTTTTCTACCTTTAACTGCTCTGTGACTTTGGCTCATTTTCTGCATTACTTACACTGATGTAGGTGTTTTCTAGTTGTATCCATGGGATGATTCGAGTTTAGGTTGCTCCTACTCTACCAACTTTCCCAGAATCCAGTAATTCTTATTTTAAAAATTATAACACAGCCTCAGCTATAAATTATCAGAATTTTTTTTTGGTCTATACTTAGTCTTAGCTGACAATTAGTGGTAGTACTTCATCTACAATTGAGGCAAAGTGGCTAAGGAAGCATATTAGTATCTTTGGAATGGTTAATTCATTACTACTAGAGTTTTAGAGTAGCAATAGTAACTGCTACTATTAGAATTACTAGATTTGATTGTAGCAAATAATTAGCTTATCAGAAAAATAAAGTAGGAATTACATTTAAGGGGCCAGACCACCAAAGATGAATGTGTAGATCATGTGAATTTCCTTTAGAAATCCTGTGAGAACAGGGTTTAAAAAGTAATTAAATGAAAATTATTTTATCTCAGTTCATCAAAATGAGCAGAAAGTCACCATAACCTGGGAAGTTATGTGAACACTAAGTACTGTAAAAAAAAAAAAAATTGTACCAGTTACTTCTATAGAATAAATACATTTTTAGCCAGATTTTAAAACGTGGCTCATTAAAATTTTAAAAAGTATCTGAAGTTTAAAAAAACAAAGATGTTTTAAAACACCACTAAATCTCATAGTCTGCAAATAGGAAATGTCTATCAACAACAAATGGGTTGTCCAGTGTAAAAAAATACAGGCTGCCCCTTAAATTTGGATTTTATATTTCAGGACATATACTAACAACAACAAAAAAATCAATGATTAGCTGGATCTTCTGTATATTTTTTGGTAACCCAGAAACCCTGTATGAAGGCCTTTTCTCATTATAAAACAGAAACAACAAATACATGACTTTCTCCAGCATTACAAATAATATTAAAAACAGCAACAATCACACAGAACAACCACATTTCTCAGCAACCAGGATGAATTAACCTGTGTATTTTAAGCTTTACTCACATATTCTACTAAAGAACCCAGATGGCAGAAGTTTCAATAACTCTAAATCTGTGGAAGATTCATTGCTTTAAGTCACATACCTCAAATTACAAAATTCCTTGACGTTTTGTTTCTTAAAATAAAGACATTGTAATTCATACATATATGGGTTTACATTAGTACAAAAATGCCCTAAATTATTTATATCTGAATAAAACCAGTGACCTAGACGGAAGTATCATTTTTAGCCTGAAGATTTTCCTTTGCCCTGGCACACTTGCCAAGGCATCTATGTCCCAGTTACCATAGACATGGAATTCTGGAAGTCTGCCTCACAGAGTCTCACTGTTCACTCAATTTTCCAGCCCAACAATCTGGGAGCAAATTTTGCCTGTTTTTCTGTACTTTTCATATCCTTAGTAATACTCATCATATTTACCATGTTGTTTATCACTTTTATATTCCAGTGCCTCATAATTTCTTGACTAGATACCTACAAAAGCATCTTAATGGCTACTCTGCCTATACCCCTTCTTGCTCCAATCCAACTTCCATATTGCAGCCAGAAATAATTTTATAAATAGAAAATGTATTACTGCATTACTGTATCACTTCTCCGCTTAAATACTTTGATGACTTTCCTTTAGTCTTTTCTTCTTTTAGATTACATTTACTTGTCTTTCAACCCATCTCCTCTGTATGAATCCTTCCTTGATCTCATGATTTCAGGAGAATGACCTGTTTGCATCTTCTATGGCCTGATTAAACCATGTATATAAACTGCCTTAGCGCTCTTCTTATTTGCTCTGTATTGCAATTATTCCTAAAATGTAAGTCATTCCTATTTGACCCAAAGACTTTCAAAGCAGAATTTGTCTTTTAAATCTATATACCTAGTATGGTGCTTGGAACATTGCAATCACTCAATAAATGCTTATGGGATTACTATATGAGTTAACAACCCATGTACTAATTCTACATCAAAGAGTAACTGGTTATAATCTTGGGGAAAATATTCAACATATCTGGATCTTTGTTTCTGAGCCATAGGATGAGGAATGGAGCCAAAGGTGGTCAGTAAAATCTTTTTTATTCTAGTATTCTCAACTGTATTTACGTTTGGTACTCCTATTTCTCTAAAACATTGAATTTTTCTGAAGTATAAATTTAATCAAGGGATGTATTTATTATACATTTGCTACCCCTGTGGCAGTTCCAAAAGCACAGTGGGAAGACATGAATGACATACCACTGTTCAGGTAGCATAATGATCAGAGACAAGGATCATTTATCATGCTTCAACTAGGCCTTAAATTATGATGAAAATGCACTGAGACCCACTTCTGCTGATTTCATTAAAATGTAGCCATATCCTCTTGTGGCAGGCATTTCAGCTCACACTCCCCACTGGCAACTTTATAATATTAAAGGACAACAAAATGAGTCATGAATGATGAAAATAGAGTTACAAATAATAGAATACCTAAAGGTGAAATAGGTTCATTATTTTGTTTTTAAGCAAAGAAAAGCAGCTATAGCTTTTATAGCAAATAGATGTTGATGTGTTAGTTTTAATTAAGTGGTTATTATGCATTTATATTATTCAAACATTTACTATGACCAGGGATTATGAACTAAATATTTTATATCCCAGAATGGATGTAGCCACAAAACAAACTATGTCAAGGCATCACGATTAGGGTTTATATGTTATCCTACACTTACTGAGCCAGGAACATCGAACAGAAAAAGGAACTCGTGTTTTACTCATTCAAATTTTCCACAACTATGGAGACCCAATTATGTGATGCATATTATATAAAATGCCAGATATACTACACAAATAGAATTCCATCTCAGACATTAGCAGCTGACAATCTAAAGTAATCTACAGACCACTGATAAGGATAGACATTATGAATGAGTTGGGTAGTGTGTTCCAAGAGAAGTAACTTTTTCTTTTTTGATTTAAGAAAAATATTTTAAGGGCGCCTGAGTGGCTCAGTTGGTTAAGCATCTGAGTCTTGATTTCGGCTCAGGTCATGATCTCAGGGTTGTGAAATCCAGCCCTGTGTTGGGCTTCATACAGGGCATGGAGCCTGCTTAGGGTTCTTTCTCTCCCTCTGCCTCTCCTCCTCCCCCCTCCACACTCTCTCTATAAAGTATATATATATTTTTTAATTAATATTTTTATTAAATTTTTAAAGGAACTTCTATTGCTTTCATGAAAACATTTGACTGGAGTCTTTTCAAGTTTGCCAAGAACCAGAAAATGTAAAAAGAATTTCAAGTGCTATTGAGCCTTTATCAGGTCTTAGTTCCTTTTGAGAGTTTAATGAAAGGTCATGAACTCTGAAGAAAAATGCAAACTGTATAAATGAACACATTCTTGCATGCAATTTGCACTCGGTACCAGAGATATAAACAAGCTCAATGACATACTTTAACAGAATGAGCAGTACTATAATGGAAGCAGGTCTCTACAGGGTTAAATTTCTCAATGAAATGCAATAAAAAACAATTATGGCTGATGCTGAATCCATAGAGGTAGGATGGGGGAGTTTGTATATTGACTTTGGGTTAAGCTAATTCATGGCAATTAATGGAAGAATATAATAGAGTTGTTTTTGAGGATACTAAAAAAAAAAAAACAAAAAAAACCTACATTTACTTTACTAATGTACCGAAGAGGCAATTATTTTTGTAAGCTTATATTGACCACTATAACTCTTATGCCATTTTATAAAAAAGACTAAAATAGAGAAATAGCTTCACCTGCAATCCCATTTATAAGGGAGTCACATTCCCATAGCAACTCTCTCTACTTACTAGACATTGACACATTTTAGATGATATGATGCTGCTGTTCATTAAATATTTAATGGATATTAAGGCTGGTTAATAATTCTGAAAAAATCACTGAAGGTGTCTACATGCTGGACTTGATTTATTCTGTCTTTCACTGAGAATGTCCTGGAGAGATCTTACTTAGCAAATCAGTTCCAGACTCAAGACCTAGATAACACATAACTTTCCCAGATAACACATGAATTTTTCCAAAGTTTCAAACAGATAACATTGTTCACTTCTCTGTGCTCCCACAGACTCAAGTCACACAATCACAGTATAATTCATTCTACTCGAGTTTTGTAGTAAATATCTTCTGCTAGATTATGACTCCATTACGGCAGCAACTGAGTCTCATTCATCTATGTTACTTCAGCCACAATGCTTGTCAAGGAGGTAAGCGCTCACACTGGTTTGCTGAATCAAAACACATTATTTAATTTAATAGCTTTCCTCTCCAAATGTAAGCACATTATAGTGGCTGTTAAGGATATGTACCCTTTCTTATTAAATTCTAAGAAACTTTATCAGCAAAGGAGCCATGCTTATCTTCACCATTGAAAACCCAACACTGGTCATGGTGCCTGGTACATTGCAGGGATCAATAAGTAACTTCTGAATGAATATTGAACAAATTAATTCAAAGGAGCATGAAAGATACTTCAAGAATATATTCCTCAAAGCAAACATTTTTAAGGATGTAAATAAGAGTAAGGTTTTTCTTTCAATCTACAGAGCTCTACAGTCATTTATTTATCCTGTAGGCAGGGTCTGAGGATACACGAAGTCCAGCATATAGTCCTTTACATCACAGCCATTACAGAGCAATAAGGAAGCAAAGTTATTTTGGTGAAGAGTCCCCTGGGAGAACTAGAAGCTTTCTTTAAGAACTACAAGTGAAAAGTGCAGAGAACTCCAAAAAGAAGTGGGTATCTGAAACTACTACTCAACTACTACCCACAGACACTGGGCTTTTTGAAGTACAGTGTATTCTAGTATTTCTCAGCTTAAAAATTAAATGAAATATAATTTAACCCTCTTTACCCCCAGCCATTTTTCATTCTCCCCTGCCATTCTTTACCAAAGTGTCACTTTACCAGCAGGGCCTTTTCTAATCGCCCTGGCCCCCTGCACTTTCTACTCCCCTTCTCTGCTTCCACAGAATTTACTTGCATTTGAAAAGCTATATACTGTGCTCACTTGTTCAGTGTCTGTCTCCTTTTCCAGTACAAAGAAGGCTCTTTGAAGGCAGGGACTATTGTCTAGAGTGGACTGGACTGACTGGCTGAATAAATGAATGAATGAAGGCAGAGACTGTGCTGCGTTCATTCTTCATACCCCTTTCAATCCACAAAGCAGCCTTCTGGTTGTTTTAAAAATGCAAACCTTTCAGGTCACTCACTTATTTAAACCTATGTCCTTCCACTGCATGAAATATAAGGTATAAACTTCAAAACTTAGACTAATAAAATGTCTGTAAAATTTGACTTCAGGTTCCCACTCCAAGTTTTAACTTGGACTCTCCACTCTGCTCTCTAGTAATCAACAACATGCTTTTTTTGCGGGGGGAAGATTTTCTTTTCCAAAACACTTCTCCCCACCTTCCTCCCTTCAGAATGTTAATTTGGGTTTCAGTTCTCCACTTAGGCACTTGGAAAAATGTGTTCAGACTTAGAGCACATGTGTGGACACATATATTGTCTAAGTTTTCTCCAAAGAGATATTACAGTTCTAAAAGCAATGTTTCTCCAAGGACTTCTACATGTCTATTAGATTTATTCCTTTCTACTTGGTATTTCCTGGAAGTGTTGTAAATAATAGCTTCTTTCAAAACTATATTTTCTAATTGTGTGTGTTTCTTCTTTTGTTGGTATATTTATTTTTGTTGATCATCACTGTATTTGTTCTCTTTAAAAAAATCATTTTTTTTCATCATAGTAAGTGTACTTTTTGATCCCAATACCCTATTTTCCCCATCCTCCTACCCAACCTCCCTTCTGATAACCATCAGTTTGTTCTCTATAGGTAAGTCTCTTTCTTGGTTTGTTTCTCTCTCCCTCTCTCTTTTCTTTGCTCATTTGTTTCTTAAATTCCACACACAAGTGAAATCATACAGTATTTGTCTTTCTCTGACTGACTTATTTTACTTAGCATTACACTCTCTCATGGTTCATCTCTCCTTCCAATTTCCCCCGTTTCTCCTAATGTCCTCCATACTATTCCTTATGTTCCACAAATAAGTGAAACCATATGATAATTGACTTTCTCT
The DNA here is from genome assembly GCF_009762305.2 of Zalophus californianus. NCBI lineage: Eukaryota > Metazoa > Chordata > Mammalia > Carnivora > Otariidae > Zalophus > Zalophus californianus. Next base: position 50,133,756 of record NC_045597.1, read on the forward strand.
GCTTGACTTTTTTCACTTAGCATAATCTCCTCCAGTCCCATCCATGTTGATGTAAAAGTTGGGTATTCATCCTTTCTGATGGCTGAGTGATATTCCATTGTATATATGGACCACGTCTTCTTTATCCATTCATCTGTTGAAGGACATCTCAGCTCTTTCCAAAGTTTGGCTATTGTGGACATTGCTGCTATGAACATTGGGGCGCATATGGTCCTTCTTTTCACTACATCTGTGTCTCTGGGGTAAATACCCAGTAGTGCAATTGCTGGGTCATAGGGTAGCTCTATTTTTAATTTTTTGAGTCACCTCCACACTGTTTTCCAAAGTGGCTGTACCAACTTGCATTCCCACCAACAGTGTAAGAGGGTTCCCCTTTCTCCACAACCTCCCCAGCATTTGTTTTTTCTTGCCTTGTCAGTTTTTGCCATTCTAACTGGTGTAAGGTGGGATCTAAATGTGGTTTTGATTTGAATTTCCCTGATGGCTAATGATGATGAACATGTTTTCATGTGTCTGTTAGCCATTTGTAAGTCTTCCTTGGAGAAGTGTCCATGTCTTCTGCCCATTTTTTGACTTGATTATTTGTTTTTTGGGTATTGAGTTTGAGAAATTCTTTATAGATCTTGGATACCAGCCCTTTATCTGTAGGGTCATTTGCAAATATCTTCTCCCATTCTGTGGGTTTCCTCTTTGTTTTGTTGACTGTTTCATTTGCTGTGCAAAAGCTTTTTATCTTGATGAAGTCCCAAAAGTTCATTTTTTCTTTTGTTTCACTAGCCTTTGGAGATGTATCTTGATAGAAGTTGCTGTGGCCGATGTCGAAGAGGTTACTGCCTATGTTCTCCTCTAGGATTTTGATGGATTCCTGTCTCACACTGAGGTCTTTCATCCATTTTCAGTTTATCTTAGTGTATGGTGTTAGAGAATGGTCGAGTTTCATTCTTCTGTATGTGGCTGTCCAATTTTCCTAGCACCATTTATTGAAGAGACTGTCTTTTTTCCATTGCATGTTTTTTCCTGCTTTGTCGAAGATTATTTGACCATAGAGTTGAGGGTCCATATCTGGGCTCTCTATTCTGTTCCATTGGTCTATATATCTGTTTTTGTGCCAGTACCATGCTGTCTTGGTGATCACTGCTTTGTAATATAGCTTGAAATCAGACAATGTGATGCTCCCAGCTTTGTTTTTCTTTCTCAACATTTCCTTGGCTATTTGGGGTCTTTTCTGATTCCATACAAATTTTAGGATTGTTTATTCCTGCACTTTGAAAAATGTCATTGGAGTTTTGATCGGGATAGCATTGAATTCCCTGGGGTAGCATAGACATTTTAACAATGTTTATTCTTCCAATCCATGAGCATGGAATGTTTTTCCATCTTTTTGTGCCTTCTTCAATTTCTTTCATGAGTGTTCTGTAGTTCCTAGAGTATAGATCCTTTACCTCTTTGGTTAGGTTTATTCCGAGGTATCTTATGGTTTTTGGTGCTATTGTAAATGGAATCGTTTCTCTAATTTCTCTTTCTACAGATGCATTGTTAATGTATAAGAAAGCAACGGATTTCTGTGCATTGATTTTGTATCCTGCCATATTTTTGAATTGCTGTACGAGTTTTAGTAATTTGGGGGTGGAGTTTTTTGGGTTTTCTACATAAAGTATCATGTTATCTGTGAAAAGAGAGGGTTTGACTTCTTTGCCAATTTGAATACCTTTTATTTCTTTTTGTTGTCTGATTCTTGTTGCTAGGACTTCTAGTACTATGTTGAACAATAGTGGTGAGAGTGGGCATCCTTGATGTGTTCCTGATCTTAAGGGAAAGGCTCTCAGCTTTTCCCCATTGAGGATGATATTCGCTGTGGGTTTTTCATGGATGGATTTTATTACCTTGAGGAATGTTCCCTCTATCCCTATACTATGAAGGGTTTTAATCAGGAAAGGATGCTGTATTTTGTCAAATGCTTTTTCTGCATCAATTGAGAGGACCATATGCTTCTTCTCTCTCCTCTTATTAATGTGTTCTATCACACTGATTGATTTGCAAATGTTGAACTACACTTGCATCCCGGGGATAAATCCCAACTTGGTCATGGTGGATGATCCTTTTAATGTATTGTTGGATCCTTTTAGCTAGGATTTTGTTGAGAATTTTGGAATCCATATTCATCAGGGATATCAGTCTGAAATTCTCCTTTTTGATGGGGGTCTTTGCCTGGTTTGGGGATTAAGGTAGTGCTGGCCTCATAGAATAAGTCTGGAAGCTTTCCTTCTGTTTCTGTTTTTTGAAACAGCTTCAGGAGAACAGGTATTATTTCTTCTTTGAATGTTTTGTAGAATTCCCCAGGGAATCCATCAGGCCCTGGACTCTTGTTTTTTTGGGAGGTTTTTGATCACAGCTTCAATCTCGTTACTGGTTATTGGCCTATTCAGGTTGTCAATTTCTTCCTGTTTCAGTCTTGAGAGTTTATTGGTTTCCAGGAAGGCATCCATTTCATCCAGGTTGCTCAGCTTATTGGCATATAGTTGTTGATAATAATTTCTAATAATTGTTTCTATTTCCTCGGTGTTAGTCATGATCTCTCCCCTTTCATTCATAATTTTATTAATTCGGATCCTTTCTCTTTTGTTTTGGATAAGTCTGGCCAGTGGTTTATCGGTCTTATTAATTCTTTCAAAGAACCAGCTTTTAGTTTCGTTGATCTGATCTACTGTGTTTCTGGCTTCTAATTCATTGATCTCTGCTCTAATCTTAATTATTTCTTTTCTAATGCAAGGCTTAGGCATCGTTTGTTGCTTTTTTTCTAGTTCTTTAAGGTGTAGAGTTAGTTGGTGAATTCGTGATTTTTCTATTTTTTTGAGTGAGGCTTGGATGGCTATGTGTTTCCCCCTTAGGACCACCTTTGCAGTATCCCATAGGTTTTGGACCAATGTGTTTTCATTCTCATTGGTTTCCATGAATTGTTTAAGTTCTTCTTCAATTTCCTGGTTGACCCACACATTCTTGAGCAGAGTGGTCTTTAACTTCCATGTGTTTGAATTTCTTCCAGATTTTTTCTTGTGATTGAGTTCCACTTTTAAAGCATTATGGTCTGAGAATATGCAGGGAATAATCTCAGTCTTTTGGTATCGGTTGAGACCTGATTTGTGACCCCGTATGTGGTCTATTCTGGAGAAAGTTCCATGTGCGCTCGAGAAGTATGAGTATTCTGTTGTTTTAGGGTGTAATGTTCTGTATATATCTATGAGGTTCATCTGGTCCAGTGTGTTATTCAAAGCTCTTGTTTCTTTGTTGATTTTCTGCTTAGATGATTTCTCTATTGCTGAGAGTGGAGTATTGAGGTCTCCTACAATTAATGTATTGTTATCAATATGACTCTATTTTGGTTAACAGTTGGCTTATGTAGATGGCTGCTCCCATATTGGGGGCATAGATATTTACAACTGTTAGGTCTTCTTGTTGGATAGACCCTTTAAGAATGATATAGTGTTCTTCTGTGTCTCTAACTACAGTCTTTAGTTTAAAATCTAATTTGTCTGATATAAGAATTTCTACCCCAGCTTTCTTTTGAGGTCCATTGACATGGAAGATGGATCTCCATCCCTTCCCTTTCAGTCTGGATGTATCTTTAGGTTCAAAATGAGTCTCTTGTAGACAGCATATGGATGGGTCCTGTCTTTTTATCCAATCTGCAACTCTGTGCTGTTTTATGGGAGCATTTAGGCCATTCACGTTGAGAGTGATTATTGAAAGATATGAATTTATTGTCCTCCTGTTGCCTGTGAAGACCTTGTTTTTATAGATTGTCCCTGTAAATTTATTTTCTATATCACTCTTGGGGTCTTTCTCCTTTTATAGAACCCCCCTTAATATTTCTGGCAGGGCTAGCTTAGTGGTCACATATTCTTTCAGTTTCTGCCAGTCTTGGAAGCTCTGCATCTCTCCATCCATTCTAAATAACAGCCTTGCCAGATAAAGTATTCTTGGCTGCATGTTCTTCCCATTTAGTACCCTGAATATGTCTTGCCAGGCCTTTCTGGCTTGCCAGGTCTCTGTGGATAGGTCTGACATTATTCTGATGTTCCTCCCTCTGTACGTAAGTAATCTCTTCTGCCCTTAAGATGGTTTCCTTGGTTCTAAGATTTGCGAGTTTTACTATTACATGCCGGGCTGTTGGCCTGTTTTCCTTGATCTTGGGAGGGGTCCTCTCTGCCTCTAGGACATGAATGTTTGTTTCACTCCCCAGAGTAGGGAAGTTCTCAGCTACGATTTGCTCAAATATATCTTCTAGTCCTCTCTCTCTCTCCAACCCCTCAGGGATTCCAATAATTCTGACATTAGAACATTTCATGGTGTCACTTATTTCTCTGATTCTATTTTCATGGATTCTGAGCTGTTTTCCCTGGCCTCCTCTTTTCCCTTTTTTGTCTATTAATTGGTCTTCTAGGTCACTAATTCGTTCTTCTGCCCTGCTTACCCTAGCTGTTAGATTATTTAGATTAGGTTGGATCTCATTGATAGCATTTTTAAGTTCTGCCAATTCAGCTTTCCATTTCTGCCCTTAGAGACTCTTTGTTGCCATTAATTGATTTCTCCATTCTAGCTATTGTCTTTACAATTGCTAGCCTGAATTCCATCTCTGACATCTTAGTTATATCTGAATCCATTTGTAAATCTGTGGCATAAGTCATAGTCTCTGAGTCTTTCTTATTTTGGGGGTTCCTCCTCCTAGTCATTCTGTTTAGGGGTGGTTGAGGGAATGTATAAAGAATCCAAATTATTGACCATGACACAAGCAAGATGCACCTGTTTTCTAGGGACCTTAAGGTTGCTGGCCTCTTGTTTTCCCAGCCTGTTTTCTGGGGGAGGGGCCTGTCGCACTGTTACTCAGGCAACCCTGTTTGGGCAGAGTTGCCCTATCCCCTGTGGTGGGGGATGGGCTCAGTGAAAACCGGTTTTGGGGGGCTTTTGTTCTCTGGGGGCTTTCTGCATCTCTTCCAAGAGTCAGAGCAGAAGAGACCATTTCCAAACCTCTACCTCAGAGCAGAGAGTTCACAGTCTGTTCTTCAGTGAGCTCTCCAGGCCACACTATCTCCATTTCTGTCTGTGCTGCTATAAACTGCACCGTCCTGGGTTGTGCGCCCCTCAGCAGCACTCCCAATCCTCACCTCCAGGTCGGGGCATGTCTCTGCCCTTTTTGCTTCTAAAATCACCAGCCATCCCCAGTTTGCAGGCTTGGCAGTGCTGCTCCAGGTTTCCATCGGGGGGCTGCCCTAAAGTCCTTTCCCTGACGCTACTGGTCTGCGAGTCTGTGCCCAGTCCCCAGCGCAGGAGGCTATCATTCACTGGTGGTGTAGGATCCCCACGGCTCGGCTCCCTCCCCCTTCCATTTTTCCTCTGATATCTGCCCACAGAATCATGGCTCCCCGCTTCCTCAAAACCAACTGCCTGTGATATTCTGTTTGTAGAGACCCAGATTTATCTTCTTACATCTCAGGCTGATTTCATGGGTGTTCAGAGTGGCCTGGTAGATAGCCAGGTCAATTCCGGGGACCTGTTAGAATAGGGTCCCCTACTCCTCTGCCATCTTTTCCCCCCTCCTATACAGTCAAAATTTAATCAATAAAGGGATGCCCTCTTTCTCTGATGTTAACTCAATAAAATATTTCTATCCTGTCTTATACTCCAAACATTTGCTATTATAATTACTACTGTTTTTCTAGCCAATACTTATTTAAATTTATCCAAGTCCGACTTTCATCACTACTTCTTGCATTTCACTCCATTCTTCAAAGTTTAATTTTCTTCTTTCTAAAGTATATGTTATCTCCTACATTGAGGGCTTGTTAAAGATAAAGGTTCAAATCTTGTCTAAAAATATATTTAACCTACATTATTAATGTATGTTATCATCTGGATTTTATTATTGCTGTGACTAGCTAGATGTCAGTGTAGTACAGTGGTTATTGACTATTGTAGGTAAGCTTTCTTTTATTTTTTTATTTCTTCGAGGAATTTGTCTTTAGTCTCGCTTAATTGTGTGTTATTTGGCCTTTATAGCCCTCACTGTGTCCTGATTTTGATGATTTAAGCCTTTTTACAATTCTGGAACATATTTTGCCAATTTCTCTTTTAATATTGCCTCTCCCCTATTTTTTCTCATTATGGGTTATGTAAACATTATCAAGCATAACTCACTTCAATTTTTCTTTTATTTCTCTTAGCATTTCTTTTATATTTTCAAAAAACATCTTTTATTTGGCAATTTTCCCAAACTAATTCTATTTTCAATTGTTCCTAGTATGTTTATTTCATTTACTTAGTTTGAAAGGAATACATCATTTTTTTGAATTCTAGAGGTTGTATATTTGTATGTTCTTTCTCATAGTGCCCTATTTTAATGTTGGAGTCTTTTTACTTTATGTCGTTAAACATAGAAGTCTTTTTACTTTATGTCGTTAAACATAGAAAAATGCCGCTATATAGCTTTATCCTTCCTATATAATTTGAACTAGGATGGCCTACAGTCATTTTCAGACCAACACAAGTTTTAGTCATGTCGATTTTCTTTTGCATTTTGCTTTGATTTTCCCAAACCATGAGGACCGCTGATTACTATATTTAATGTAATTGAACTATATCATGTAGTATAATCTGTATGGAAGTATCCAGGCTCAAATCAGGGGAAGTCAGATTGGCTTAATAAAAAAACTCAAAGCCTATAAGTTGAAGGTTATAGTTCTCTGGAGATATAACTAATTTTTCATTTGAAAATTGTTGATCCTAGATATAATTCTCATAATTTTGATGGCTCCTAATACTTTCAATTTGAGTAAAACAGAATAGAGCAATACAGAGAAAGAAATGCCTAGATGTAGAGAATATAGGAGGGATGATGCAAACACAGATCAGCCTGAAAATATACTCATGGCCACTAGAGTTAAGTAGTTAAAATATTTCAACAATTTTCTTCCTCTACAGGATAATATTATTTTATCCTATGAATGCCATGATCAAATTTCTTTTTTAGTAGGTTAACATAGTTTTTAATGAAAACGCAGACATCATATTGTAAGAGTATGTCACATATATCTGTCTTTTTCCGTCTATTGTGAACTTCTGAAAGGTAGACTCTTAATTCAGTGGCTGGAATACCATAGTGTTCTCTAAGTGGTAGTTGAACTAAAAATAGTGAAATGAATGGTTCCAGAGCCGAGTCTTTACAATATGTCATAAAAATAGTGTAAGATTCCAATTTATCACAGGTGCTTCATGTACATCTTTTAATATTACAACTTAAAACCTAATAAAATGGCTAACTATAGTAAATATTTCGACTAGATATTTATAGTTTCTTCTATAATACTTCAAAGGTTTACAGAGACATTGAGTTCTACTATTATAATATTAAACTATCAAGAATAAAGAGTAACATGTTGTGTATCCTGATTAGAATGTCATAAGTACATGAACTATTTTTCTACTAATAACATGTAAGATAATTATGTTTACTAAAATATAGTCTACATGGTGTGGCATTTCCATCAAGATAAATACATCAATGGAACAGAATTAATAGCCTAGAAGTATACCAGCAATTAGAGTCATTTATTTTTAATAAAGGTGAACAAAGAATGGTCTTTTTAACAAATAATGATGAACCGCTAGAAATCCATATACAAAAAGATGAACCCTGAACCATATTCTTCACTGAAAGTAAATGCAAAGTGGATTATGAACCTAAGTTTTGAATCTAAAACTATAAACTTGTAGAAGAAAACAAATCAAGACATCTTTGTGACACTGGATTGGAAAATTTTAAATAGAACACAAACCACAAAAGAAAAATATTGATAAATTAGACTTGATAAAAGAACATCTGATTTTTACATGTCACTGTTAAGAGAGTTGAAAATTCAATTGAAAAGACAAGTCATTGAGAGATAATATATATAGATCAATGTCTGATAAATGGCTTGTACCCTGGATATATGAGGAACTCTCAACACTCAGTAATAAGAACATACAATTTCCAAAGTTCAAATATTTGAACACTCTATCAAAGAAGATGTTCAGATGAAAAATATGTACATGACAAGATGCAACACTTCATTAGAAAAATACAAATTAAGATGCAATGAGATAACATTTGCACACGTATTGTATTAAAATGTTTAAAACAAAAAATGATAACATGCCAAGTGTGGGTGAGAATATGGATCCTCTGGAACTTTCACACACTGCTCCTAGGAATTTAAAATGATACCACCACTGTAAAAATCCAGCATGTCAGTTTCTTAAAAGTTAAACATATACCTATCATATAAAACAGCCATTCCCTTCTCCTATACTTTCCCAAGAGAAATGAAAGCATAGGTACACACGTTTAGAACAGCTTTATTTGTAAAAATCAAAATCTGGAAACAACTCTACTGTCCATCAACAGATGAATGGGGGGAAAATGTGAATATGAAATGTATTCATATTCATTGGCATCCTATTCAGCAATAAAAGGGAATTAATTATACAACCTACACATGGATGAAAAAGTACCAAGTGAAATAAGGCATTGAAAAAATATATAACTCAAAATTTTTTTAGAGAATTCACTACTATTCATAGTGACAGAAAGCAGACTGGTGTTTGAGGAAGGAGAAGGGGAGAAAAGGTGAGAACAAAGATTACAAAGGAGCTTGAGAAAACTATATTCAATAAATCTGTTTTTTAGAAGGTCTACCATAAAACATGCAGCAACATTAAAAGTCAACTGATGGGGCATCAAATATACAAAATGAGCCTGAAGCATTTTGAAGTACTCAGAAAACTCCACTGTGATGAAAGTATGTCAAAAGAACATGGGAGCCACCAGAAAAAGCACAGTGACATCCTTCCAAAGGAAGGATGGAGGGTAGGGGAGGATAACATTACAGTGGAGAAACCTGACAAACACTACCTCAAGAGCAAGAACAACCTCAGCAATTGTTAAATCATGTTGATTATCTATGCACCTCTCAGTACAATGTGATGAAAATGTCATTTTAATCTGTGGTCTCGTTCCCCAAGACGCAAACACAAGACAAACCCAATAGAGGGAGTTTTACAAAATACCTAGCCAGTGCTATCAAAATTGTCATCATCAAAAGAAGGAAAATCTGAGGAGCCTAAAATTACATGAAAACTAAATGTAATGTGATATGATAGGTAGGATCCTGGACTAGAAAAAGGACTTTAGGTATGGGAGTCTAAATAAGGAATACACTTTAGCTAAATATAATACATCAACGTCAATTAAATAATTATGTAATAAATGTACCATACTGACATAAGATGTTAATAATAGGGGAAACTGGGGTATGTGGAAACTTTAACCTTTCCACAATTTTTGTGTAAATCTAAAATTACCCTAAAATAAGTTTATTTCAAAAAACAACTGAAGCACACTACAGAAAGAAAAGGCACCAACTTTGTTCTCCATAACTTTTGCTCCAACTGTACTTCTTTTCATTTTTCCAACTTCCTGTGGGCTCCACCCAGTGAATGAATAAAACAGCCCTATATGGAGCCCTCATTTTAAGTATTCTTAATGTTTTCATTGTTTTTTAAGAAGAAATACAGACACAAACATGAATGAAAAAGTTGTCCAGTAGTAAAAATGTGAAAGATAACTTCTCTATGTGTCTTAAAAGATCAGTGGAGCAGTGGTTATAAATTTAGACTCTATAGGTTTCACTCCCAGCTGTAGCACACTTAACAGCATGATTTAATCCATTACTTAACCATTTGTGGGGGAAAAGAGTAGCCACCTCATACAAGGTGAACATTAAAAGGCTTAATTTATACAAGATATTTGCAAGTCCATAAGGTCACTATCACTGTTTCTGCCTCTCTACTATATTCTATGGTGTGATAAACTCCTAATGCAGCAACAAGCTCTATGTTATTTTTTTTCTTTAACATTTTTAATGTTAACCCTCTTTATACACTTACATCCCAATTATTTTTGCTTAGAAACAGAGTAGGATGTGTCTGGAGATTGAATTCAAGCCTCATGTTAATTATCTGAAATCCAATTTGTTGTCTACATCCTTTTAGAAATGTGAGCTATGTAGTATGCAATATTCATAATATGGCTAGATACCTCATATGAGAGTAATTTAATTGTCAGTGCTGCTCAACCATTGTTTAATGAATTCCTAACAATTTGAAAGGCAAGCTGTTGGAAGGCCATTATTAAATTTCGTATTTGCTCTGCAGTTTTCTTCACCATTGCTTCATCTATTTAGTATTATGATAACATTAACTTTTGAATTCTTTTAAAAACAGGACTTTTTTGCATGGTGCAAAATTTGAACTTCTTATCTACTTGGAAGATAGAGTAATTACATTTTTAACACAGGGCTTGCAATTAAGCCAAAGGGTGATGATCACACCAGTCTACACATTGTTCATGAATTTACACGGTAGCAACAAAAGGATTTTATGGCAGACATAGGAGGAAAAGTCAGGTAATGGTACAGCAGAACTTAATCTTACTTTATAAATAGCTTAATAAATTGTAACCACTAACATCTCAAAAAGCAAATTACATCAAGACACATTTATATTATTGATCATGCCACAAGACATAATAGGTTGTGTATTACTGTGTTAGTTTGTTGTAATTTCGCAAAAGGCACCTGGGAAAGGAGCATGTATGTCCAAACCAAATAACCAGGTTAAATTAGAAGAAGAAAACTGATTAAGTCAATGACTTTAGGGTCAAAATTTTAAAAAGGTAAAGAAGATATAGAATGGATATTTTCACAGAAATAATTCTATTTTATATATGTTGAATACTTTCAGGATCTCTAAAACAGTTCAAAAAATATCCTGTACTTGTTATTTAACCATGGACAAGAACGCTGAGATAGCAGATAATCATGATTGAGCTATGTTATATATATGTACATACACCCTCTCAGGAGATCAAGGAGATCTTCTAAAAAATAAAAAAGAAAATGTAAACATTCTCCAGGTTTGGGAGAGGCATTACTAATGGGAAGATCTGCTAAGCATGTAACTGTTTAAGATGGATAAAATGAATTATAACTAGCAACTGGGCTATTGCTGAATGAATATAATCTAGGACATTTAAGAAAACACATCAGTTCAATGTGGATTTGATGAAGTTTTATTTTTTGAAGCACTCAGTGAAGGTCTGCAAATTATCAAGAGAATTGGGATTACTGAGTACTTATATTTCAGAACTCCATATGGATTCTCGGACCTGATTTTTAATAGCCACTACTTGAACTCATTATACAAATACTATCCATGAAACAATGACAGCAATATGCCACAGTGGACAATGTGCTTACAGTGAAAAATATGCCAATTTTAATTCTCACCATAACTCTAAGGGTTTAAAATTACTCACTGTCTCAGAACCCTAATTTTCTAACTATAAATAAGGTCTTGTGATTACATGCTGTAATTTTTACCATTCTTGGTGCCTAGCAATCCTTCCTGTATTCCTGAAATTACAGATCCCATCTTCCGGGACACAAGGTAGTCATGTCACATAAACTATGCTAAATCAACCCCATCCCTACTTCCAACCTCCAAGAATGATTGTTGCCAAGAGATGAGAATATTACTAAGGCTGGACCAAACTCAGTTCCTCCACTATTTTACTCAACATGGTGGTGAAGGAGACTGGGTCCCTTCTCCTTTTGTTCTGATATCTGCAAGACATTAAGCCACAGTTGACCACAGACCTGCTTCTGATGAAGAGAAATAATATATCTGTAACAGCAAAGAACAGCCTAGACAGAATCAAGAGACACTCTGAGGTCAATTCCAGCCCTGATAATCCCATGGTTTCCAATATACATTGTACCATCCCCCTTTCAAAATGAAGCCCAGTACAGATGTGTTAGCCACTTATAACTAGCCACCTATAACTATTTCTCTAATATTCCTTCCTTGGAATAATTTTGAAGATAAAAGAGAGTACATGTAAAATATCAGTCATAGAATAAAAACAGTGAAAGCCAAGGCCATTATTATTATGATTAATTTCCTCACTTCACATATAAAATTCTCATTTATTAGTTGATGCAGCCTGAGGTTCAAGAATAAAAGTTAAAAATATATACATATTTTTTGATAATCCAGACCAAATTTCCTACTACAACTGCTATAACTAGTACTCTCACCGTAACTACTAGTACTAATAGCACATCTATTATTATTATTACTATGACTACTATATCATCTAACATTTGCCAAATGACTACTGTTTCTGGTGCTATGCTAAAGATGTTCCGTGCATTATCTCATTTAATTTACATAAGAATTACTATTACATCAGTTTTATTATTATCACAGCTTATAATGGAATAGAACATTAGTGAGGTTAAGTAGCATAAACTGAACTCATGCCCAGTCATGCTTATTGACATAGGTATAATTCAGATGAAAATTGGGTATTTGCATGAATCATCCAGATAATTCTTTAATTTCTCCAGGTTTCTCTGCATGTAGCATAAGCCCAAGTGGCAGGACCATTGAACATTTCAAAATGAAACCAAGAAAAAAATCTCCCAAGCTATAATATGAGTGCCAACCCTGTTTGATCACAAATCTGTAAGATGAAAAGCAAATCGTATTTCATTTTATTGATTTACCTTTAATATATTTTACAAAATACACAACAAATTTGGTAGCTAGTATTTACATATTTAGGATTTATAAAATGAGGATTGAAGAATGGCTCAAAGCATGTTTTGGTGTTGCTATTGTTTCTACAGTCTAAATCTTGAGAGAACTTGTCATAAGCAATATATCTAATAAATGCCTCTGCTAAGAAAAAATAGAATTTGTCATAAACCCAGATCATGCTGGAAAAAAAGATTATACTGAAACTAAATGGAAGGGCAGAATATTGCAAGAGGGAGATTTAGTTTCCAAAGGAGTCAGAAAATGCCAATTTAGTGAGTTGTTCCCTTCATCTATTTTGCATCCAGTTTTTAAATGTTCTTTATTTGGATTTAGTCATATGTTGGTCACATCTCCTGCAACTAAATCTCTCAGTCATTTCTGGTTCAGCTTCGATGTCCTTTTCTTTATATTAAGTTACTTAAAAATTTGTAAAAAACTACATTCTGGGAAAACTATATTCTTCTTCCTTTCTCAGCTGTCAAAATGATTTAAAGTGTGACCTCTCAATCAATGGACAGTAGCCACTTCATCTTTAAACGATTTTTTTCCTTCTGATTCTCTTTTGTCTTTTGTTCTCTAAATGTGCCATCTGAAGCAGTACTTTTGAGTTGCTCAAATTGGTCCATTTCTTGAATTGTTTTCCCCTTTCAATGTTTCATTTAATATTTCTCTAATGGTTACTGTCAGAAGTCCTGTGAAAAGGTATGTCTTTAAGTTTATGTCCTCACTAATGCACATAATCTTGAATATTTAATAATACAATTCTTTAAAAGGGATGCACTTTTATCTAATTGCAGGCTCATTTTCTTGTCCTTTTTGTAGGATATGTACTGTGAAATTGCTGTTGGTATTTTTTTATCCTAATTTTGCCTTCATAATATAAAAAAAAAACTTTAGAAGAAACATCTTTTCCTGAATGTCAAGCATAATTTTACTTTCAATAAATAAATACTGAATATGAATGATAAAGGGAAGGAAACAGGAAACTAACATTAATTGACTTTTTTTTGGCAATTATTTTGCACTGTGCTAGGTATCACCTCATTTAATTCTCACCACAACTCTATACATTTGGGAAGTATTCAGCAAAAGTAGATGAATGTATTTTTATTTATTAAGTTTTGCTTCACTGTAAAGTTATAAACCAAGCCTTTGCAAATTTCTATATATTAAAGGAAATACAGGAAACACTTAGTAAAGTTCTAACTATAAAAAAATTGATGATTTGTCAAAAATATTGCTTAAAATGAAAAACATTTCCTCATGCCAATTTTTTGTTGTTGTTGTTAAATCATTCATTTGTGTGAGTACCTCCTGTCCTCCTCAAATAGGCCAGACAGGTGATAGGCTCTGGAGAGTATATCTTATTTTTGGCTCACTAAGAATAAGGTAGACATTCACCACAAGCTTACTTGGAAAGCATATTTTTCCCTACCAGGCCCTTCACAATTCACCCATCCTTCGCCATTTTTTTCTTTTTTGCAAAGATCTCCATTTTACAGTTTCCTTTCTTCTAGTTTTACTTTCTCTTCACCACTGGTTGAGATTATTTTTGTGTATAGATCTGAATTTAAATACAGCCTCTTAAAATCTGATTTTGGCAATCTTTCCAAAGATACCCTCTGATGCTAACAAGAACCTTGTACTCTTCCCACTGCCCCCACAAATTATCAAATATCCATTTTATAAGGATGCATGACTTCTGAAAATGAAATTAAGAAAAAAATTTAATTCAGAATAACATCAAAAAGAATAAAATACTTGAAAATGAATTTATCAGATAGAGTTCAAGACCTCTGAAAACAACAAAACAGTGCTTGCTTCAGCAGCACATATACTGAAAACAAAATATTGCTAAAAATTTTCAAAGATCTAAAATAAATGGAGAAATATTCCATATTCATGCACTGGAAAGATCAATATCACTAAGATGAGAATTCTCCACAGTTTTATCTATAGGTTCAACACAATCCCTATCAAAACCCAGATTTTTTTTTCCAAAAAGGCCGAGGGTTCTTAGATATGATACCAAAATAATGGTACATAAAAGAAGAAACCAAATATAAATTGGACTTCATTAAAAAAAATTAACTTTTTGGCTTCAGAAGACACCCCTAAGAAAACGAAAAGTCACAGATTAGGAACAAATATGTGTGAAGCATATATATATATATATATATATATGTATGTATATATCTTTATATATGATATGTCTTCAATTACATATATTTTCTTTTTTCTTGAACTAAAATGAGTTCACAAAGATTTTCTTCTAGAAGTTTTATAGTTTTAACCTTTGCACTTTGGCATATAATGCATTTTTCATTAATTATTTGTGGATGATAACAGGAAATGTCTAAATAATTTTCATGAGAAAATCCAATTTTCCCACTACAATTTGTATCCAGAATAAAGAATTCATAAAGCATAATAAAAAACAATACAATTAAAAATGAGCAAATAAACTGAATAGACATGTCACTAAAAAGGGTATATGAATGGCTAATAAGCACATGAAAAAATGTTCAGCATCAATAGCCATCAAGAAATGCAAATTAAAATCATACGAAATACCACTTCATACCCTTAGGAATAGCTATAGTTAAAAAGAAGATAATCAACAGTGTAGGCAAGGGGATTTGGAGAAACCAGAATCTTCATATATTGCTAATGAGAATGTAAAACAGTATAGCCACTTTGAATTATTTCTTAAAAAGTTAACATAAACTTAACTTATGACCTGACAGTTACACTCCTGGGTGTCTGCATGAAATAAAACCTAGGTCCACACAAAGACTTGTGTTCATAGGTTTATTCATAACAGTAAAAGTCTGAACAGCCCAGATATCCATGTAAGGGTAAAGGGATAACACTGGCTTAGCTACTTAATAGAGTACTACTCAGTCATGAAAAGGAACAAAATATTGATATATTCTACAACATGAAGGAGCCTCAAAAATGTGCTAAATGAAAGAAGTCAGATGCAAAAGACATAATTCATATGAAATGTCCAGTAAAACTAAATTGATATACATAGCACATAGTGGTTGCCTGGGGTGGGAGTCAGCACTGAGAATAACTGTAAATAGTACATGGGATTTACTTGGGATGGAACTGGATTGTGATTACATAACTATAAATTTACTGTCAGAAAGTATACATTTAATGTGGGTGAACTTTATGGTATGTGTATTAATTTTCTCTTCCTGTTGTAACAAATTAGTTGTTTTGCATTTCTGTAGATCTGGTAAGGGTCTCATTAAGCTACAAACAAGGTGTTGGCATGCTTCGTTCCTTTCTGGAGGCTCTACAGGGGAATCCATTTCTTTGTTAATCCAGGTATTGTCAGAATTCAATTTCATGTAGCTATAAGACTGAGATTTCTGTTTCCTTGCTGAATGTTAGTTATGGGGGCCACGCTTAGCACTGAGAGGCCTCTTGTACATAGCCCTCTACATCTTGGAAACAGCGGTGGGCATCAGATCCTTTTCATGCTGCCACATCCTCCTATCAGTGATCCCTCTTTGATCCAGCCAGAAAAGGGTTCCTGGATTTTAAAGGCTCAAATTATTGGGCCCACCAAGATAATCTCATCATCTCAATGTCCTTAACTTTAATCAAATCTTCAAAGTCTCTTTTGCCATGTAAGACAACCTATTCAAAGGCGGTATTAAGGTGTGGACATATTTGGGGATCCATTATTCTGCCTGTAGGAAATATTATCTCTTCATGTAGATTTTTTACATCTACATCATTTCTTAAAATCAAATTATGGTAGAGTCTCTGAATAATCCCTTGTAGAGCATTGTATCATCTGTGAATAAAGACAATGTAGGGTCTTCCATTCTGATCTATTTTTGTTTTTATTTTCTGATTTCATATAACCCCATGGCCTTAACTACCTAAGAGCTTTTCTAGATTCTCACGCTGAAAATGTCAGAGCCATCCTTGATTCCTTTCTTCAAGCCCCATAAAAGATACCTAGAACACAAAATGAAAATTACTACTTCACCACCTCAACCTGTACCACTCTATTCCAAATTTCTGTAAGATTTCACTTTAGTTTCCACTATCTGATGGCTTAAAGATCTTTCCACTTCCGTCCTTGCCCTGCTCTCCTTTGTCCAGTGTATGTTTCATTTAGTAGTCAGAGAGATCACATAAAATTACTATTAATCAGAGTACCTCATAAAAGTATTCACTAAGAACTAAGACTCAATAGTCCTTACTTTAGGCCAGCACTCTTGTATATGCTTTAGAGGGATTAAACCATCTACATTTTTAAACCTGTAAGGTCAGTATAATTATTTTCCCCATATTTACAAGTTAAAATTTAAAGCACTGAAAATTTAGCTTTTATAAGAGTAGACACCTAGCAACCCATCAGCCAGGATTTGAACATGGGCCAATTATGCCAAAACCCGTAATACTCCTAACTGCTAAGCTATAGTCAATCTATTATTTTTCAAGTGTAATTGAATATTAAATTAAACTTTACTGGTTTGAATTTTGTTGGAGCCACAAAATGCCAAAAACAGCCACCACTTCCCCATTTTTCTCCCCAGTGTATATACTTAAAAGGCTAAGGAAAGCAAGGTGATTGCCAATATCATTGACCTTTATAGACAGTGCTCTGCTTGCCGGGAGAGGTATCCACCTCCCCAAAGAGATGATAGGGAGACTGCAAGATAATCACTGATGTTGCTGCCCCCAAAGCAACATAGGCATTCTGTTTCCCAGTTGGATTTCTGTGTAGGCAGTGAACTTGCTGACCTTCCTCTGTGCCTTTCTCAGTAGAGAAAATAACCAGAGTGATGGCTGGCTGGCAGTCTAGGAGCCTGCACGCTCATCTTCTAGCAGCTAAACTGCCAGTGTGGGTGGTAAAAGGCAGCTGAGCAGGAATCAGAACTCCCAGAACTCCACCTGGGCAGTGGGGAGAACCTGAAGGGCTTCCAAAGAATTGTCACACATGCTGTGCGGGAGCCAGCAGATGAGTGCCTGCCACACAGAAGCTGATGGCCAGCCGTGTAGGTCAGAGACACAGTGAGAGTTGGCAGGAAGGGGCCTAAAAACAAAATGCAGCAATAAAGTAAGGACCATTTGTCCTTGTTCCTCTCCTACCTCCCTATTCTTAACATTGGGAAGGACCTACACCCTAGCATCGGGAGAAAGAAGGGCTAGAACTTTGAAATAAATGGTTCAAATATATGACTAAAAGTTCTTTTTTTCTCCCAGTTCAGAGGTTTTGTTTGTTTGTTTGTTTTTTAAGTTTCTATTTAAATTCCAGTTAGTTAACATGTAATGTAATATTAGTTTCAGGTGTACAATATAGTGATTCTACATTTCCATACATCACTGTGCTCATCGCAAGTGCACCTCCTTAATCCCCATCACCTATTTCACCCATCCCTCACCCACCTCCCCTCTGGTAACCATCAGTTTGTACTTTATAGTTAAGAGCCTTTTTCTTGGCTTGACTTTATCTCCTTTTTCCCTTTGCTCATTTGTTTTATTTCTTAAATTCCACATATGAGTGAAATCGTATGGTATTTGTCTTTCTGACTGATTTCACTTAGCATTATACTCTCTAGTTCCATCCATGTCCTAGCAAATAGCAAGATTTCATTTTTTTAAAGATTTTATTTATTTATTTGACAGAGAGAGACACAGCAAGAGAGGGAACACAAGCAGCGGGAGTGGGAAGCTGGCTTCCCACAGAGCAGGGAGCCTGATGCAGGGCTCCATCCCAGGACCCTGGGATCATGACCTGAGCCAAAGGCAGATGCTTAACAACTGAGCCACCCATGCACTCAGATTTCATTCCTTTTTATGGCTGAGTCATATTCCATTGTGGGTGTGTGTGTGTGTGTGTGTGTGTGTGTGTGTGTGTGTGTGCATGACCTCTTTTTTATGCATTCATCAGTTGATGGACACTTGGGCTATTTCCATAATTTGGCTATTGTAGATAATACTTTATAAACATTGGGGAGCATGTATCCCTTTGGGTTAGTATTTATGTATTCTTTGAGTAAACACCTAACATTGTAATTACTAGGTCATAGAGTAGTTCTTATTTTTCACTTTTTGAGGAACCTCCATACTGTTTTCCACAGTAGCTGTACCAGTTTGCATTCCTACCAACAGTGCATAAGGGTTCCCCTTTTTCCACATCCTAGCCAACACCTGTTGTTTCTTGTGTTGATTTTAGCCATTCTGACAGGTGTGAGGTGATATCTCATTATAATTTTGATTTGTATTCCCTGATGATCAGTGACGAACATCTTTTCATGTGTCATCTGGACACCTTCTTAGGAAAAATGTCTATTCATATCTTCTGCCCATTTTTTAACTGGACTATTCATTTTTGGAGTGTTGAGTTTTATAAGTTTTTATATATCTTGGATATTAACCCTTTCTCAGATATGTCATTTGCAAATATCTTCTCTGATTCAGTAGGTTGCTTTTTAGGTTTGTTGATTATATCCTTTGCTGTGCAAAAGATTTTAATTTTGATGTAGTCCATATAGTTTATTTTTGTTTTTGTTTCCCTTGCCTCAGGAGACACAGCTAGAAAGAAGTTGTTATGGCCAGTGTCAAAGAAGTTACTGCTTTTGTTCTCTTTTAGGGTTTTTATGGTTTCAGGTCTCACATTTAGGTCTTCAGTCCATTTTGAATTTATTTTTAAATAGTCTAAGAAGATAGTTTCATTCATTTGCATTAGCTATTGTTTTCCCAACACCATTTGTTGAAAAGAACATCTCTTTTCCATTGGATATTCTTTCCTGCTTCATTGAAGATTAATTGACCCTATAACTGTGGTTTCATTTCTGGGATCTCAATTCTGTTCTATTGATCTATGTGTCTATTGTTGTGCCAGTACCATATTGTTTTGATTACTACAGCTTTATAATATAACTTGAAGTCCACAATGGTGTTGCCTCTAGCTTTGTTTTCCTTTTTCAAGATTGGTTTAGTTATTCAGGGTCTTTTGTGGTTCTATACAAATTTTAGGATTGTTTCATCTCTGAAAAAATGCTGTTGGTATTTTGATAGGGATTGCATTAAATATGTAGATTGCTTTGGGTAGTATAGACATTTTAACAATAGTTACTTTTGCAATCCATGAGCACAGAACATCTTTCCATTTCTTTGTATGACTGAAAGTTTTAATGTAGACAGGACAGATTTTAATAAAATATGACCAGAAAGACACCTCTTAGGAACAGAAAGAAATGGATTTTCCAGAACATGGTTTAATCTAGTGACAGATTTAAATAAAAGTTTTATGTTTATCCATTATGCTTTGAGAGTTCTTAATTAACTGGTTATAATAGCTTTAAAGCCCTAAAGATCAGGCTTCCGTCTCATCATTTCTGTCCTTCCTCTCACTATATTCCAAATCCAGAGCAAATTATTTGCACCCTCAGGACCTTTACACAGCCTATCTACAGGGCTTTCTCCTACTCATCTTTTAAGATTCCACTGTCACATTTTCAAATAGGCCTTTTCTGAACACCTATAAAGTTACTCCTCCCCTGACTCAATGACGATATCATTTTTACTGCCATAACTTATTTTACTCATTGCATTTCCAATTATAGAACATTCAGAATTGAAGAAAAGTAATTTTATTTGTTAGAGGCTCTTTTCATGTGTCCAAATTGACTGTAGTTTAGAAGGGTTGTCTACAAATGTGGAAAGAAAAGATTGGAATCGGCCTTTTTCCCCAGGGACAATATGTTTTTAGAAAGTCTTCCACATGGAAGCTGTCCTATTGAAAGGCTGCTCCCAGTGACTGTTCTTTCAAGGGCCTTATCATTACTCAGTCTCAGAACTAAGCATACCTATGCCTGAGACCAATATATTATACTTTTCCACTCTCCTCCTTCCTCCCCAGTTCCAACTCCATTCTTTTGAAATTTATAATATATGAATAGCTACAAGACTCAGCTTCAAACAAAAAATTTAAAACTCTTGTTACTTTTAGCCAGGGTTAAACCGTGACCATGTTATTGGTATATTTGGAGATGAAAAATTCTGTCCTACTATGAGATTGAGCCTCACTATCTGAAAAGATCTACTTTACTATCCCCTTTCCAAGTACTGCCAATAAAAATTAAGAACCTTAGCTGAAAAAAAAAAATTGCATACCTACGTACGGTACAGTTTTCTGTTAGATCTATGTGAACGACCTAGGAATTCCTTCTGCTCCTTAAACCATCTGCTTTTAGAAATGTGCTGTTTTTCTTCTGACTTGAAGAACAAATGTGACTTTTAAAACACCTCCACTGTACCATTTTATTAAATAGGATGGGTGGTGAATGCGGCAGTAAGTCTCTTTAAAGATTCACTCCTGCACTGCAAGCTCCTGCAAACATTGTAAATGTGAGTTAACATTCTGGAGACCAAACTGTCTTTCACAGATAGTAGATATGCAGAGTTAAACAGCATGAATCTGCTAGAGGCATAGCCA
The DNA here is from genome assembly GCF_009762305.2 of Zalophus californianus. Taxonomy (NCBI): domain Eukaryota; kingdom Metazoa; phylum Chordata; class Mammalia; order Carnivora; family Otariidae; genus Zalophus; species Zalophus californianus. Next base: position 50,154,925 of record NC_045597.1, read on the forward strand.
TATTCCTTCAAGCAAGAGAAAGACAGAATCATTATTCTGCTGGCAAAGTGAATACCTAGAAAAGAAGCCTGGTGTGCCTATCCAATCCCTGGTAAATATGTTCACTGTAAACTGGTCATTTAACACATCTCTATCTAAAGACCAATCATTCTCATAAAAACTAAAGAACCATGCTTAGTCTGAGTTCTATTTAGCTAGAAAATTATTTTAAACCTTAATTCTACATTTGTTATTAGAGGTTCAGAACCAAAGGCAGAAATAGACAATACTATGAAAATGTGTAGCTGTTGCAACATTTATAGTATCCAGTAGAACAGTTAAGATAAGTATGAAGGGCAAATAGGTAATTATTGGGAATAATATTTCATATAAATTCCAAGGCAGGTCCTGCTCCTTGAGGCTTTTAACAATGTTTTACTTGGTGATACTTAGGGCTGAATATGAACAGAAATATAATAATCATGATGGTTTATATTTCACGATGTGATTTAAAGGCCATTATCAGAATTATCTTTTCCATACTCAGAACCACCATGGAGAATACTATTATCATCCTATTGATAGATGCAGAAACATAAGCTCAGAATGGTTCAGTGCCCTACCCAAAGTACCACAGCTGATGATGACAGTAATGAGCTCCAGTTTTCTTTGTCTAAGATCAGAAATACTACCACTATAGATGATGGTGTGTATAATGCCTATATATTTTTTCCAATTGTGTGTTGAACACAAACATGAATAAATTAGATATGAAGGTGAGATGAATAGGGTATTAACTATCACTAAGGAAAAAAATGCTTTCTTGTAGCTCTGGGAGATAACACACAGTACAGTAGAAACTTATCATTTGTTTGTCCCTCCAAATATTTATTCAGTGCCTACTATGTACCGGCATAACTAGTGGCTACTGAGACAAAAAAGAGTTTCTGTGTTCTGGGGCTCATAATCTAATGGAGGGAAAAGCATAAAAAAATAGAAATCAATGTGACAAGTATGAAAGTGCTAAGTAAGAAGACGTGGTTTGTACTTAACCTGCTTGGGAAGGTCAAGAAAAATTCCTTTGAAGGACGAGATAAAAGTCAGGTAGAGGATGTTATATTAGGATGTTAATGTGCAGAATGTTAAGGGAAAGTGCCTGGCAGGAGGCATGTCACTTGGAGAACATGGACACATTCAAAACCATAAAGGGCTAAGATCTTTTAGAAGTATCTTGCCCAGATCGTCCCAAGCAATACACAAGTAGAGATTTTGCTAGTGCATTTATTTAAAATGCATTTGGTACTTAATTAAATAATCTACAAATGATTTGTTTTTAACAACTTACCAAAGCAAGAATAGTAATGGTAAAGTTCTGCAATCCTTAACTATAATTGGAAATCCTCAAAGACCAACTTAAATTATTAATGCTTAATTATGGATACTATAGAGAGTATTATGGAAAAGGAAAGTATATTCAGATTAGTGAAATATTCACAAACTTACAACTAACAAGTAATTTTTCCATGCACTCTCCATTGAGATACCATTACCCAACTCTAACATCATCCAAGTCTTAACGAATCATTTCTATCCATGGCAATGGCATGCTTGCAGTTATCTGGACCTTCTGAAAAAGGCTAATGTGCTTTTTTGAAAGAGGACTGGTGGTAATCTCTGAGAATTTTCCCTAATTTTTTCTTTTTCCCATCATAGCCCATTCTCTACTACTCCTTTGTACACACACCCTATACTTCATTCTTTTTCTTCTTCTTTTCATTCATTCTGTCAACTACAGAAGTCTGTGCTTGCCAACGAATACAAAACCACGTGAGAATTCCAGGGAAGATAGTGGAGTAGGAGGATCCTAAACTCACTTTGGTCTAGGCTAAACCTAGATAAGCCCTACATCAGTGTAAATAAATAAGAAAACGTATCAAAGACTGGTAGAACAGACTCTTCACAGCTAAACAGCTGTGAAGAGGCCACATAGAAAAGGGTAGGAAGGGTGGAAATGTGGTCAGGAACAAAGTTGATCCACAAGATTGTGCATGGGAGGGAGGGACACCATGGACAGAGTAGGGAGAGGAGCAGCCCCCAATTACCAGCATGAAATTGAACCAGTAGTCAAAAAATGCTCATCAAACAAAAGTCTAGGATGAGATGGCTTCACAGGCAATTTCTATAAAACATTTAAAGAAGAGTTAATATCTACACCTCTCAAACTTTACCAAAAACTGAATAGGAAGGAGAGCTTCCAAATTGATTCTATGAAAGCAGCGTTATCCTGATGCCCAAACTGGATAAGGACACTACAGAACAAACTACAGGCCAATATCTCTGATGGACATAGACGCAAAAATCCTCAACAAAATATTAGCAAACTGAATCCAACAATACATGTAAAAAAAATCATTCACCAGGATCAAGTAGGATTTATTCCTGGGATGCTTCAATATTCTTGAATCAATCCATATGATATATCACATCAACAAGAGAAAGGATAAAACCATATCATTTTAAAAGAGGCAGAAATATATATCAAAATAAACATTTTCTGCACAGTGAAGGAAACAAACAACAAAACTAAAAGGTGACCTACTGAATGGGAGAAGATATTTGCAAATAACATATCTGATAAAGGGCTGGTATCCAAAATATATAAAGAACTTACATAACTCAACACCTAAATAAATAAATAAATACAAATAATCCAAAAAACTGGGCAGAAGACATGAAGATACTTACCTAAAGAAGACATATAGATGGCCAACATACACAGGAAAACATGCTGAATATCACTCATCATGATTGATATGCCAATCAAAAGCACAATGTGCTATTACCTCACACCTGTCAAAATGGCTAAAATCAAAAGCCCAAGAAACAAAAGATGTTGGTGAGGGTGTGGAGAAAATGGAACCCTCATGCACTGTTGGGAGGAATGCAAAATGGTGTAGCTACTGTGGAAAACAGTATAGAGATTCCTCAAAAAGTTAAAAATAGAACTGCTCTGTGATCCAGCATTCACACAACGGGGTATTTAACCAAAGGATATGAAAACTCTAATTCAAAAGGATATATGCACCCTTATGTTTATTACAGCTTTATTTACAATAGCCAAATTATGGAAAGAGCCCAAATGTCCATCAGGGAACAAATGGATAAAGAAGAGGTAGTATACACACACACACACACACACACACACACACACACACACACACACACACACTGGAATATTACTCAGCCATTAAAAAGACTGAAATCTTGCCATTTACAACAAAATGGATGAATCTATATGGTATAATGCAAAGTGAAATAAGTCAAAGACAAATACCATATGATTTCATTCATATGTGGAATTTGAGAACCAAAACAAAGGAATAAAGAGGCAAGAAAACTATGGAGAACAAGCCTGTAGTTATGAGAGGGGAGGTATGTGGGGTATGGAGGAAATAGATGAAGGGGATTAAGAGTATACTTATTGTATTAATTCTTTCAAAGAACCAGCTTCTAGTTTCATTGATCTGTTCTACTGTTCTTCTGGTTTCTATTTCATTGATTTCTGCTCTAATCTTTATAAATCTCTGGCCAGACTTATCCAAAAGAAAAAAGGACCCAAATTAATAAAATCATAAATGAGAGAGATCATGACCAACACCAAGGAAATACAATTTTAATAACATATTATGAGCAAGTATATGCTAAATTAGACAATCTGGAAGAAATGGATGCATTCCCGGAAATTTATTAACTACCAGGACTGAAACAGGAAGAGATATAAAATCTGAACACACCAAGCAAGGAAATTGAAGAGATATAAAATCTGAATAACCAGCAAGGAAATTGAAGCACTAATAAAAAACCTCCCAGAAAACAAGAGTCCAGGGCCAGATGGCTTCCCAGGGGAATCCTAGCAAACATTTAAAGAAGAAATCATACCTATTCTACTGAAGCTGTTCCAAAAAATAGAAATGGAAGGAAAATTTCCAAACTCATTCTATGAGGCCAGCATTACCTTGATCCCAAAGCCAGAAAAAGACCCCATCAAAAAAAATTACAGACCAATATCCCTGATTAACATGGATGCCAAAATACTCACGAAGATACTAGCCAATAGGATCCAACAGTAACTTAAAAGGATTATTCACCACAACCAGGTGGAATTTTTTCCTGGGATGCAAAGGTAGTTCAACATTCACAAATCAATCAACATGATAGAGCACATTAATAAAAGACAAGAATCTCTTGTCTTGATTGATCCTCTCAATTAATGCAGAAAAAGCACTTGACAAAATAGAGCATCATCTCTTGATTAAAACTCTTCAAAGTATAGGGATACAGGGAACATACCTCAAAATCATAAGAGCCATCTATGAAAAGCCCACAGCGAATATCATTCTCAATGGGAAAAACTGAGAGTTTTCCCCTTGAGGTCAAGAACACGACAGGGATGCCCACTCTCACCAGTTGTTCAACACAGTACTAGAAGTTCTAGCCTCAAGACAATAACAACAACAACAACAAAAATAAAAGGTATTCAAATTGGCAAAGAAGACAAACTTTCACTCTTCACAGATGACATGATACTTTATGTGGAAACCCAAAAGACTCCACTGCAAAATTGCTAGAACTCATACAGGAATTCAGCAACATGGCAGGATACAAAATCAATGCACAGAAATCAGTCGCATTCCTATACACTAACAACGTGACTGAAGAAAGAGAAATTAAGGCATCGATCCCATTTACAATTGCACCAAAAACCATAAGATACCTAGGAATAAATATAACCAAAGAGGTAAAGGATCTGTACTCTAGAAACTACAGAACACTTATGAAAGAAATTGAGGAAGACACAAAGAGATTGAAAATATTCCATGCTTACAGATTGGAAGAATAAACATTATTAAAATGTCTATGCTACTTACAGCAATCTACACATTTAATACAATGCCTATCAAAATACCGTTGACATTTTTCACAGAGCTGGAACAAACAATCCTAAAATTTGTATGGAACCAGAAAAGTCCCCGAATTGCCAGGGGAATGTTGAAAAAGCAAAGCAAAGCTGGGGGCATCACAATGCCTGACTTAAAGCTATATTACAAAACTGTGAACATTGACACAGCATGGTACTGGCACAAAAACAGACACATAGGTCAATGGAATAGGATAGGGAACCCAGAAATGGACCCTCAACTCTATGGTCAACTAATCTTTGACAAAGCAGGAAAGAATATCCAATGGAAAAAAGACAGTCTCTTTAATAAATGGTGCTGGAAAAATTGGACAGCCACATGCAGAAGAATGAAACTGGACCATTCTCTTACACCATACACAAAGATAAACTCAAAATGGATAAAAGACCTAAGTGTGAGACAGGAATCCATCAAAATCCTAGAGGAACACAGGTAGTAACCTCTTTGACCTCGGCCACAGCAACTTCTTGCAAGACACATCTCCAAAGGCAAGGGAAACAAAAGCAAATATGAACTATTGGGACTTCATCAAGATAAAAAGATTTGCATGGCAAAGGATACCATCAACAAAACTGAAAGGCATCCGATGGAATGGGAGAAGATATTTGCAAATGACATTACAGATAAAGGGCTGGTATCCAGATCTCTAAAGAACTTACCAAACTCAACACCCAAAAAACAAATAATCCAGTCAAGAAATGGGCAGAAGATATGAACAGACACTTCTCCAAAGAAGACATACTAATGGCCAACAGACATGAAAAAATGCTCCACATAATGTGCCATCAGGGAAATACAAATCAAAACCACAATGACATACCACCTTACACCAGTCAGAATGGCTAAAACAAGACAGAGAACAACAAATGTTGGCAAGGATGTGGAGAAAGGGAACCCTCTTATACTGTTGGTGAGAATGCAAGCTGGTGCAGCCACTCTGGAAAACAGCATGGAGTTTCCTCAAGACGTTAAAAATAGAGCTACCTTACGAACCAGCAATTGCACTACTGGATATTTATCCCAAAGATACAGATGTAGTGAAAAGAAGGGGCATGCACCCCAGTGTTTGCAGCAGCAACGTCCACAATAGCCAAACTGTGGAAGAAGCTGAGATGTCCTTCAACAGATGAATAAAGAAGATGTGGTTAATATATACAATAGAATATTACTCAGCCATCAGAAAGGATGAATACTTACCATTTGCATTGACATGGATAGAACTGGAGGATATTATGCTAAGTGAAATAAGTCAGAGAAAGACAATTGTCATATGGTTTCACTCATATGTGGAATATAAGGAATACCGCAAAGAACTATAGGGGAAGAGAGGGAAAACTGAATGGGAAGAAATTAGAGAGGGAGATAAACCATGAGAGACTCTTGACTCCAGAAAACAAACTGAGGGTTGTGGAAGAGAGGGGGGTGGGAGATGGGGTAGCCGGGTGATGGGCATTAAGGAGGACACGTGATCTGATGAGGACTAGGTGTTATACGCAAACAGTGAATCATGGAACACCACATCAAAAACTAATCATGTAATGTATGGTGATTAACATAATAAAAAAACAAATCATATACTATATGTTGGCTAACTGAATTTAAATTTAAAAAACTAAAAAGATACTGCTTAAAAAAAGATACAATCTTATTGTAATGAGCATTGAGTAATGTATGATTGTAGAATCACTATATTGTATACATGAAATTAATATAACCCTGTATATTAATTTTAGAAGAATTTTAAAAAATAAACAAAGAGCCTAAGACTTAATGCAGTCAATTTGTGATTGTCCTTTGAGTGTTTAGAGATTCAGGGAGTAAGTCTTTTTCTAGGAATCAAGCTCAAAACCAAAGGATATAGTCTCATATTGAAAGAGCTGGGCTAGGAAAGATAAGTTAAATTTGACATGGGTAGCAGAGTTTGATTCCAGATACGTGAATTCATGCACTGTCAATAAGAAGATGTAGGGTATATTCTAATTATTTTGCTGAAATACTGTAAAATGAGTATAAGCTACCTTCTGTCCAGAATTTAAGATCAGTGTATCTTCTAATATTCTGTTGTGAACAACCCACTTTCCAACTCCTATACAAATTATTTTCTGAGGTAGGAATTGAGCAATTATAACCAATGGGCCAAATCTAGCCCACTGTCTCCTTTTACAAATAAAGTTTTATCAGCATAAATTCACACCCATTACTTTGCTCATTGTCTATGGCAATTTTTTGAGTTGAGTAGTTGTACTAGAGAATTTTTGGCCCATGAATTATATTTATTCTTTGGCCTTTTATTCAAAAAGTGGGTGTGCTCTGAAAAACTCATAATTATGACATCATTTCATATTTACTTTTCATATGGTTAATACTTCTCCAGTGAAACTGTTGGTCTTTTATAAACAGGTGTCATGTATTATATGACTGGGTATTCCTGAACAATACCAAATAAAGTAGGCTCTAAACAATAAATATGCAAGTTCAAGGAGTTTAGAAGTTACATATTTCTTATTCACTATCGTACACTCCATCCCTTGTACTGTGTCATGTACTTGGTAGATGTGCAACAAAAATGAAAGTCAATGAATGGATAGTGGTTGTTGATTACAAGCTTGGAAGATGTCTGAAATATCTTGATTTTAAGGACAATACCCAAAAAACACAAACTGCATCAAATCTAGTCCTACATGTAAACTGTACTTTAATATATGACACAATCACCTAATCAGCTTCAAACTAGGAGTCAAGGAATGGGCCATTCAACCAGTAAATCATGATCTATTGTATTTGATGATAACTGGATGCACATAAATGGGCATTCAGATATAGTATATTTCCTCTAAACAGTAAAAATTCTTCAGTATATTTTTCTCCCAACATAATGCTTATTCTTTCAGACAACTTTAAGCCTTAGCACCAACTTAAGACTAATTTAATCTCCAAAAATACACAAAGGCCTCCAGGAGAGGACTTAGTTGTTAGAAAAGTATTGCAGACTTTTTTACTTCTTAATTGTTCTTTCAGTTTTTATTACCTTGCTTTAACTCATGCCATTCTTTTTCTCATGCTGATTTACAGGATTTGAAAAGAAAGCTAAAAGAACATATTCTGAAGGCTGGAAATGTGGAACCTGCTGATTTTATAGAAGAAAAATAAAAACATTTAGATATCTGTCTGTTTACATTGTTAAGGGAGTGCATGTCAAAATAAAAGTCAATCCGGCACTCAGAACTATGTCTCTGTTTCTTTGGATTCCCAATATTACTTAGAAAAAAAAAATACTTCTTTTCTGGAAGTTATAGGCCAAGATGGATTCTCTGATGTTATTGTGTGGTATTGGTCTACAACTAGACAGCACCATGATGGTGCAATGTGGTGTTAGCAGCCCTTTAGCAAAAGTTCTAATATCTGTACTCCTCCTTCCCTGCCCACATGCATTGGCCCACTTCAGCTTATCACCTAGCAGCTGTTAGAGCATCCTGCTGCCATCCATCCTCCACATGTATCCAGCCCAGTGGAGCTACATTAAAGTGAGCAGAACTTCACTGCAGAAAGATTGGCTGCTTGCCAGAACGTTGTTATTAGTGATCTTTCCTCACTGCTCATGTTTCATAGGCTCTTGGGTGACACTGAACCAAGTTTTCAAGAAACTCAATGGAGAGCTGTGTGGCAAGCCACGTTTCACTGCTTCCACTCTTTAGACCTCAAGCTTGACTGGTGACAAGAATGTGCCCTGCACAAAGCAATGTATAGAGATATACTGGTATTTCAAATTCTTCACACTAAAATGACTTGGCAAGAGTAATAATGATGAATGCACCTGCTTAGCAGAAGAAAAAGATCTCATCACAATCCTGGATGACATTATGTTAAGCCACTATCACATTGAGATTTACTGTCTAAGAAAAACCAGAACTATTAGGACCACCCTCTCCATGTCAAACAAACTATTTTTCCAATCCTTTATTTTAATTTCCAAGAAATCTGCATCTCAGTAGAGCTTAACCTTATATGAGTTTAAACTTTTCAACAAAATTAGAAAAAAAGCTTGGCTGAATACAAAATTAAACAGAAATATATTCTGAATTCACTTCCCATTTTTCATACAAATGAAAATGAGGATCAAATAAGCAGAAATAGAAGCTTTGAAGTATGTTATTTCCCTAAATTTTGAACCTGTAGGGAATAAAGATGCATAAATGGAGACTATAATCTCGTTTTGTAATCTAGTTTGCCATGTAGTCACCTTAAAGTTTGAGTTGTGACAGCATTTGAATGTTAAATATGAAAAATATGTTGGCATTATCTACTCTAACTTTCATATATTTTAAATGAGAAAAAAAGGGTAAGCAATGTATTGAATGTCAAAGTTAGTAGCTGACTTGGTCTATAACTCTTTCATTTTATCTTATCAATGAGGGGACACGTTCTTTTGTTTGAGACAAAAAAAACCTTCCATCATCCAACTCTCCGCCTCAAAAGAGAAAACCTTTTTGTTTTTCACCACAATGCCACATTCACTCTGCCCTAAGGAGCTTTACTTTACATAAACCAGAGGAGAGAGCCTGTGAATTTTACTTTTCTGCAATTAGATAACTCAGCAAATCCTATATAAGACTTGACTGAGCCCCAGAAGAATCCACCTGCCTTCATGCTGTCCTTTAAGAGTAACAGACAAGTGCTGTGAAAGGCACATGGTGTAAGAAAATAAAAAGTTTATATATATTTACACACTTATAAAACCTGCATCGCATGTATGTATATAATGCTATGTAGATATAGGTATAGCAATATAGATACAGAGCAAAAACCAGTATCATTTTTCATGGAGAATTAGAAGTTTCGCCAATAAAGGCAAGAACACTTAAAGGACTCTGATATCAAAAATATATTATATTTTTGGGAGGAGTTATTTGACACATTTAGACTAGAGAAGAAAATCAAAGTTACAGATATTTGAAGTGATGGAACTTTACCTTAAAATTACATGTAAATAAACTGAAAAATTATGGAATATAAAATAGGCATGCACACACATGCATATATAGGTACATATATATTCAACCATCTAGAAAACAATGAAAGAAAATAGGCCATTTACGATAGTAAAAGAGTAAGATGAACTTTCTTTGGAAAATCTTAACAGGAAAAGAAGATATAAATTAAAATGACATGGGAGACTTAAAAGAGTAGTTGAATAGAAAGGCATTCATTTTCCTTGAATCTGTATTATAAAGATACAAGTTTTCCATAAATGAATAATAAATTTAATGCATTAAAAAAGTATGCCAAAATTATTTTTATTTGTAACCAAGCAAACTAATTATAGGGTTTATTTGTAGTAAAAATCTTTCAAGAATTGCCAGGAAGATTCTTTAAAAGAAGAATACTTTGTAGGAACTAGCCCTGTAGGATATTTCAATATGTATACAGTTTTAGAGACCAGAGCAACTGAGTACTTACGTACAAAAAAATCAAAGAGATTAGTAGAAACTCAGGAACAAATGCCCAAACACAAAGTTACTTTATAATAAAGGTAATTAATTCCTGAAGAAATAATTCATTCTTATATGAATAGAAATGGAAAAATTTCTGAACCCCCTGAAAAAACACACAATAAATTTGAATTTATTTAAATCTAGATCACTCCTTAGTACAAAATAAACATGAGGTGGATAAAATAATTAAATGAAAAAAATTAAATGGTAAAAATACCATAATAAAATTGGAAGATTTTTTTTCATAACTGTAGTGGATGAATCTTTTCAAATATAATGCAAAACTAAGAAGTCTTAAAGTACAGATAACTGACTAAACAAATTTTTTTAAATTCTTGCATGAAAGGTGTTATCCAAATTAAAAATCAGTGACACACTAAATACAGATTTTGAGCCATTTGACAGATAAAATATAACTCTTAATTTATTAGGAGCCATTAGAAATCAATGAAAATCTGTGAAAATTCCTATAGAAAAATGGGCAAAGGACAGTAAAAGAAGGTTTATACAAAAATAAATGCAAAAGACTTAAGCATATGAAAGATGCTGTATAAAAATTCTATATAGTAAAATTGATTCAAAACTGAAAATGAGACATGATTTTTCAGCTATCACAATTGCAAAGTATGAAAGGTTGATTATAAACTGTGTTGATGATGGAATGGGGGTACATGGGCTCACATAATGAAAACCTGTTTGCAGGGAAATTTAAGTAGGCAAATAAAAGTCACATATAACATCTGATACTCATTTCATTTTTAGAATTGTATCCTGCAGGTGTTTTCACACCTTAGCATAAGACAGTTGCATAAGGATATTTATCTCAATATTGTTTATGGTAGTAAAATATTGAAAACAACATAAATGGGTCAAGAGATTATTAAATAAGTTACATATAAACATATAATGGATTTATATTATGGCCATTAAATAATTAAAAATATCTATAAAAACTGATTTCAGTGACAACCAAGATACATAATTCAGGAAAAATGCAAGTTGTAAGAGTGTATATATTATGATACCATTTAGATATTCAGAGATACATCTGAAATGATACACAAGTCATTGTTGACTGGATATTTCTGCAAAAGACTGGACATACAGAGAGCATTAAAGGGAAACACATTCCCTGTTAACAATTTTCATTATATGAATCTATCACTATGTACATATATAACGCCTACTAATAAAAATAGTACAGACAAATGTAGGATCTCAGTGATTGAAAAGGCATTGTAAGGAAATTGTTGTGCTATTTAATCCCCCGGACCTCACTAAGTGGTTTTTAAGCCTTGAAGTATGAATGCTATCTGTATGTGAATGAGTTTTATGAAAGAACTACGTATACCGACATTTCCCTGGAAGTATAGTATGAAACAGCTTGCTTTAAGAGGATAGGAAAAAAGAGCAACCTAATGAACATAAACTGTTATTTTTTTTAAAAATGCCATGGATGGCTTACCACATTTTCCCACCTGTACTCAGTATATACTTTGAGTATTAGAGGGGAAAATTCTTTTCATTCATTCAGGAGGAAGCATGACCCTCCACATTCTAGCCCTGGAGAACTAAATAGCACCTTTGGAATCAACACACTGGAAAATGTAGGTACATGATTTATTGGGCTAAAACTTGATAAAAGTGGATTAGCTAAAAGATGATATTCCAATGTGTTTTGGCTGACCACATTTCATGTATGATAAATGATGTCAATAAGAAGTCAAGCCATTTTTCAAAGTACAACCTAATAGACTTCAAATAATTACATTTTATTTCTGCATAGGACTTTACAAGTTTAAAATACTTTCACATATTACTTTAATTTTCTCCAAACAACTTAACCATAGAAAGGAAGCCAGAGCAAGTATTTCTTGCCCTAATTTATAAATGGAAATGTGATCCTCATAAAGGTTGTTGATTTTTAAAGTTTATTTGATTGATAAATGGCAGATCTTAAATGAGTTCCCAGGTTTTTAAAATCTTAGTTCAGTTTTTAGAAACACATTACTTCTTAGAAAATACAGAAAAAACCCTATGGCAGTCTAATACAAGGCCAATTCATAAGGCCATAAAGTTTCACTTAGAGTGCATAGGCAATTAGTTGCTATTAGTCCTTGCTAATACACAGAAGGGCAATTTAAAAAATCTATACATGTAATGCTATTAAAAATGCCAAAGATGCAAGTATTTTGCATTAACATAACAATAAAAGAGATTAGTCTCCCACATTTTCATATGTTCACTCTCTCTAGGATTGGAAGAATGTATAATGTTAGCTTCTATCCCTTTTAGTGTTTGATTTTATATGAAACATATCTCCAAGACTCTTAATGAATAATGTAATCTTCATTTGTAATAATCTTTTAGAAACTATATGAAGTGTATTAAATTACCTAGGCATTTTTAGCAGATAGTATCCAAACTGAATTGATAAATATAAGCCACTGCCTCCTACTGAAGTATTTAGAAATGTTTGGCTAGTCATTAAGTATAAGGTCTTTTGAAAATACCCTGAAAATAACTCCAGTATTTTGTTGTAAAGAGACATCTGACCAAAGGAAGGAATGGGGTCTTAAATCTAGTCTGTGTCTAGGTGCCCTGTGTCTAGGTGCCAAGTCATGGTCCCTTTGTGACTGGGTGTGAGTTTGTCAACCTAGAGAAAGGAGTTTCTTCTTTTTTTAAATTTATCAGTAAAAAGAGGGTCCCTCTCTTTTTGTTTGTTTTTGGGTTTTGCAATTTATACAAAAGCAGTTGTTATTTTGGTTGATATATCAGTAAAATTGAGAGCCAATGAAAATACCTAGAGATAGTTATTTTTTTTATAAATCAGAGTAAGACTTATGCAGAAGCAAAACAGTTTTATAATAAAAAAGCAAATATCACTCTAAACTATGTAACAACTGAACACATTTTCAGGCAGATATGTGGTTAAAAATTAAAGTTGAACTAGAACAGTCTATTGTCCTAGAAGCATAGACCTATGTAAATTTAGCTTTGTAAGCCTTAACTCAAATCTTACCTTAATTGTGCAAACTAGCCTAATCAGAGAATACACAGACCTTGTTAAGTAGGATCATTATGTAAAAGCATCCAATAACATATAAACAAACACTAAAAATCAGAACAATATGCTTACTCTATTATTTACCTTGTAGGGAAAAATACAGCAATATAATGGACTGATGGCAAATATAAGGGACTGTATCAAAACCTATATTATTTGAAGACCAAGCAATAATAAAGAATAGGAAACAGAAGAACATAGAGAATACATCTGAGGAAGAATGGCACGGCATGATGGAAAGGGGATGTTGCTAAGAGTCTAGAGAAAATGCTGTTTCTGGTACTAACAGTGGTCTCCCTGTGAAGTCTCAGCTTCGCAAAGATTGAGTGCATTAGTTGTACAAGGAAGGGGCTAGATTAGACAACTTGGAAGGAATTCTCAATCCTGGAGATCTAGGATTTGAAGAAAATGGCAATTATGATAATAAGGTGGTATCACTGGCTGCCTTAGGAGGTTAAGAGTGCAGAAATAAGCAGCCATTCTCACAGAGAAGGCAGAAAATTGGTCTTCCCCTTGAGAGAAGATTGAAGAAGATTCTTCACTGTATATCAAAGCCCTTGGGGACATGGAAGTACTGAAAACAGAACATAGGTTTGAAAGTCAGAGAGAATTATCTGAATTTGGTTCTTCCACTCACCACTGTTTGGTATACATCAAGTTATTGACCATTTCAGAGCCCCAATTTTCTCATAGATCATAGGAGTATAATATCTCATCTTGCAGAATTGTTGGACTTGGATAGACAAGGTGGCCAACACAGACTTTTCATTCTGCTCAAATAGAAAGCAAGCTTTTTGAGAGCAGAGACTAACATAAAGACATACACATCTCTAATACATTGACAAGTAATTGGCATACTGTAGTTACTTTATAAGTATTATGTTCATTGAATAATCAATTATGAAATTAGCAACAAGTGATCCAAGGATAAACTGTCAATCAGGAATTGTTTTCTAAGGACAACTGATGCAATCACAATCTCTTTTAGGTGGTATACAACATCACCAACATCAGCTTCTGCACAATGCTTACAGCAGTGGCTAAACTTTGAGGATTATAGTTACCACCTTGACAGTAAAGTGAGGTTTAAAGTATGTTTAGGTTTCTGTTTCAGAGCCAAGGGAAAAGTCTCATTTTAGAAATGTGTCCTTTTTAAAGCACAAACTCTAGTGATTAAAATACTGACTCTTTGCTATTTAGAAAATTTCACTATCTGACTTCTTTTTTAAAGAAGGTTTCAAATACAGAGGCTTATAATTCTATAATATAGAGTACTGAGCACAATCTCATTGACAAAAAACACCCCCCCAAAAGTGGAACATAGACAAAGCATTCATAAATTTGCTGATTATATCTTTATGCTTATACAGCCATTAAGTAAAATACATAGTAACTACTGTACACTTATAGATTGATCTATTCATACAAAAATAGTCAAATATACCAAGCTCCAACTCTTTACAAATATTTTGGTTTATTAAATATAAAATGAACTTACAGATTAACTGAGTGATATATATACTATTAGAAATTACTCATGAGATCTACACATTTTTAAAAGATTAGTGGGGAAGTTTGGAAGGCTTATTTGTATGTATGGTCAATGAATGTGAGTTTGTGTATCAGTTCCACTTATTTCAAAACAAACATAATTTGAACACACTAAAATTTTATTTTTTTGGAAATGGACACCTTAATGATCTAATTGCCCAAATCACTCATCCAACTCTTTTAGAAATGGGAGATTTTGGGCAGACCTTGGTTAAACAAACAATAACTTTAGTATATTCCACAATTTTTAAGGATTTTTTTTCTTTATGCTATTCACATTGAAATTCAGTCATTTCCTTTCAGACTTTTATAAATGTTAAATTTCATACTATTTCTCATGTCCTGTAATTCTATTTCCCCAGAAAAGAATAATAATGTTTTATTTGATTTTGAAATTGATATGATCCCTAGGATTGACAGATTATAAATTCCACGAAGAGTTGGCCTAAGAAATTTCTTATGAAATCCTCAAAAATTTGCATGTGAATTAGTTGTTCACAATCAAATCTCATTTGCCTCATTCCTTACAGTGGAGGAGGAAAAAATAGAACAAACAGCAAAAAGAGGTAAATATATAATTATATCTGTAGATGCAACAATTCTTCCCAGTAATTGATAAAAAAATTAAAAATTAGTAAAGGTATAACACCATCCTACAACTTCCCAAATTGACATTTATAAAACCCTGCACCCAACAAGTGTAGAATAAGCATTATTTCCCTGTGTACATGGAACATTACTCAAAACAGAATGTATATTTATTCATTAAACAATTCTAAACAAGTTTAAAAGAATTCAAATAATACAAAATTTGTTCTGAGACAATAGCAGAATTAAATTAGAAATCAGTAGTAGTAAGTAAGTAGTAAGACATCTAAAAAAAATCCCCCCAAATTTGGGAATTAAACAACACAATTCTAAACTCATAAATAAATAAAAAAACAATGGATTTAAAAAAATATTTAAATTTTAATGAAAACACAACATAAAATTTTGAAATGTATTTAAAACAGTTCTTAGAGGGAATTTTATAGCTTTAAAAGCCTATATAAAATACTATGAAATCAGTGACCTAAGATTCCTCTTTAAGAAATTAGAAAAAGAGAGGAAATTAAAATTTAGAAATTAGGAATAATAAAAATGCATGGAAATTAATGACATAGACAATAGATTAAGTAAAGAATAAGTTCTGTTGTCAAAAGTTAATTCTTTGAATAAAGTGAATTATTCACAGAAACTTCTAGCAAGATGTAAAAAAAAAGTGAGAAAGCAAAAACTACTAGTATCAATGATGAAATAGAAGACATTAGTATAAATTCCAGAGACATAAAGTAATTAGGGAATATTAAGGAAAACTTTATGTCAATAAATGAGACAAATAAAATGGATAAAGTTCTTGAAAAATATAATTTGCCAAAACTGGTATAAGTAGAAATAAACACCTAAGTATTATATCTGTTAATGAAATTGAATTCATATTGAAATACCTTTCCACAAAAAGTCAAGGACAAGATGTCTAAGTGAATTTTATCAATCATTTTTAGAAGAAATATCACAAGTCATGAAGAAAGTTTTTCTAAACATAGAGAGGAAAGAATAATTTCTAGTTCAATTGATGATCCCAGAATAACTCTGACATTAAAGACATTTTAAAAAAAGAGAAAAATCAGAGAAAAATAACCTTCATGAACATAGATGCAAAAAGGTAATATGTCATAACCAAGTAGGATTAATCTGGGAATGTAAGGTTGGTTTGACATTTTAAAATCAATCTTTGGGCAAAATGGGTGAAAGAGAGTTGAAATACATCCTTCCAGTTAAGGAATGAATGTCATGGAATAAAAGATACAGCATGGGGAACATACTCAATGCTATTGTAATAGTTTTGCATGTGACAGATGGTAGCTACACTTGTGTTGAACATAGCATAACATATAGAGATGTTGAATCACTATGTTTTACACCCAAAATGAATGTAACATTGTTTGCCAACTGTACTCAAAAAATAAATAAAATAATAAAACCAATCACTGTAATATAGCACACTAAAGTATAACAAATATAACTAAAATATAGAGAAAAAAATGGAAAAATATCAACACCCACTCATAAATTTTTTTTAAAATTTCTCAGTATTCAGAATTAAGGGAACTTTCTCACTCTGAAAAAAGGACATCTATTAAAAACCCACAGCTAACATCATCATTAATAGAAAACATTGAGCATTCACCTCTTAAATTAAAAAAAAGAAGTATCTGCTGGGTGCTCACCTCTTCTATTTATCACTGTACTGAAAATCATTACAAATGCCATAAGGCAATATAATTTTTAAAATAATAAAGATTGAAGAAAATAAACCTGCAGTTATATAATTAAAATCATTTGGAATATGCAAAATAACTATTAGAATAATAAATAATATTGGGAAAATTACAGGATACAAGATTAGTATAAAATTAATTTCAGTATACAATCAACAATTTTAACCATCTGAGCCACCCAGGCACCCTACAATCAACAATTTTAAAATATAAATAATAGCACTTACCATAGCACAGAGTACATAAAGTAACTAAATCTAATGAAAATGTGAAGTATCTCTGCTAAGAACTATAAAACATTTCTAAGAGAAAGAAAGTATGAACAAAAAAAAGATATGCCATATTCAAGGACTGTAAGACTTGACACATAATATTTATTCTCCCTAAATTGTGTGCATATTCAATGCAATCACAACCAAATTCCCAGTAGACTTTAAAAAAGAAAATTTGTAAGTTCATTCTAATATTGATATGGAGATACAAAGGATCTAAAGGAATTTGTCTTGACATTTAAAAACACAAAGAGAAGTTCTGGGGAAGATGGGAGAGTATGAAGCTCCTGGGCTCACCTCAGTATATGGATACAACTAGATAGCACCCACATCAGTGTAAATAAACCAGAAAACAAACTGATTACTGGCAGAACAGACTGTCCATAGCTAAATGTAAAGAAGAGGCCACAGTGAAAATGGTAAGACAGAAAGGTGGAGACACAGTTGGGAACAAAGCTGACTCAAGAGATGGTCAATGGGAGGGAGGGCCACTGCAAGCATGGAGAAAGGAGACAAATAAACTCCACAATGGGCACCCCAGGCACTATGGACCCACACTGAGTAGATAAACCCCTATAACATTTGGCTTTGAAAACCAGAGGGGCTTAACTTCATGAGTTTTTACAGTTGATGGAGCTTAAACACCTAGAACTTTAAAAATCAGCAGGGTCCACTCTGGGAGAGCTTGAGGGGAAAAGGAAATGGAGCCCCTGCGCTTAAAGAGACAGAATAAGAAACAGCCGCACTGAGATACAGTACAGAAGCAGTAGTTTGAAAAACACTTAGGGTATACAAGATTTATTTAATAATCTCAGAGCATGTTCTGGAGGCGCAGAGATCACTGGGAGACTTCCTCAAGAGCAAAGGAGCTGGCAGGTACCATTTCCCTTCCTTGGCCCCTCGCCTAGAGGAAATGACATCTGTGGGAACCACTGTAGTACCAAAACTCTCCACGTAACTTGCTAACAGGGTGCCCTCCCCCTACAAATGGATCTGCCCCCTACAACCAGGCCAGACTTGGCAGTTTACTCAGGCAGCTACAGATCCCCTTCTATAACAGACCAGTGAGGACCTTGCAGGCACTGTGCACCCAACACCCATGATCTGTGGACACACCCTCCAACATGCCCATTGTAGGAGTTGATTCTAAATGAGCCCACAAGCCTGGCAATGTGCAAGCAGCCACAATAAGGGCCAGCACTACTCCAAAGTGACTTCTGCCCCAGGAGATGGGAAGATAACCATCCATACCAGTCTGACTGTGACCCCAGCAGTGGGCTGGGGACAGACAACTGGTCTGACAGCAGGACCTGCCCACCAAGAAAAACTTCTCAGGGAACAACAGGAGAGTGCCCTGCAGTTTAGTGTTACAGAAACTCTAGTAAATGCATGGTCTGATTAAATTCAAGCCCAAGGTGGCCCCAGCCTGACACACTAAGAACAGAGGTACAAAACCCTGTCCAAAACAGGCAAAGAGAGCCAACACAGATGATAGGACTGAAGGCAAAAATGGCTTAGCCATAATAGTGGGGTGAAGGCAACACACATAGGAGATAACCCTGAAGCACCAGGTTCTGGTGAATAGGAGATATCACACTGCAGGGGACTACAGGAACTCTTCTTAATAATGCCACTACTTTCAAGACCAAGTGATATAGCTGACTTTCCTAATGCATAGAAATAGAAGCAGAGGGCGCCTGGGTGGCTCAGATGGTTAAGCGTCTGCCTTCGGCTCAGGTCATGATCCCAGGGTCCTGGAATCGAGTCCCGCATCGGACTCCCTGCTCCTTGGGCCTGCTTCTCCCTCTACCTCTCTCTCTCTCTCTGTCTTTCATGAATAAATAAGTAAAATCTTAAAAAAAAAAAAAGAAATAGAAGCAGAGACTTAGACAAAATGATGAAACAAAGGAATATTTCCCAAATAAAACAACAGGACAATATTACAGCAAGAGAGCTAAATGAAGCAGATATAAATAATATTCCTAATGGGGAATTTAAAATAATAGTCATAAAGATAGTGGGCGTGAGGAAAGAGTAGAGGACCTCAGAGAGACCTTCAACAAAGAGATAGAAAACATAAAAAAAGAACAATGAGAGCTAAAGGACTCAATAACTGAAATTAAAAATATAATACAAAGAATAAAGAGCAGACTAGAGGAAACAGAAAAACAGAATAATGACCTGAACAACAGAGTAGTGGAAAGAAATCAAACTGACCAAGTGAAAGAAAAAAGAATAAGAAAAAATTAGAATAGATTAAGGGAACTCAGTGACATCAAGTATAACAACATTCATATTATAGGGATTCCAGAAGGAGAATAGAGAAAAAGGGGCAGAAATTGTATTTGAAAAAATAAAAGTTGTCAACTTTGTAAATCTGGGAAGGACACAGAAATCCAGATTCAAAAGGCACAGAGATGGTGCCGGGTGGCTCAGTCAGTTAAACATCTGCCTTTGGCTCATCAGGTCATCATCTCAGGGTCTTGGAATGGAGTCCCACATCGGGCTCTATGCTCAACGGGAAGTCTTCTCCATCTGTGCTCTCCATCTCTCTTTCTCTCTCTCTCTCAAATAAGTAAAAAGAAAATCTTAAAAAAAGGGGGGGGCACAGAGAGCCCCTTACAGAATCAACCCAAGGAGTGCCATACCAAGACATATACTAATGGCAATGGCAAAAAGTAGTGATAAAGACAGAACTTTAAAAATGGCAAGAGAAAAGAAAACAGTTACATACAAGTGAAACCCCATAAGGCTATCAGCTTATTTTTTAGCAGAAACTCTACAGGCCAGAAAGGAGTGACACAATATATTCAAGGTGCTGAAAAGGAAAGGAAAAAAAAAAAAAAACCTGCAACAAAGAATACTCTATCCATTAAATCTATCATTCAGAATAAGAGACATGAAGATTTTCCCAGACAAGCAAAAGTTAAAGGGATTCATCATCACTAAACCAGCCTAACAATGAATGTTAAAGGGGACTCTGTGAGTGGAAAGGAAAGACCATAGCAAGAGTAAGAAAAAAAGTAGGATGTACAGAAGCAGTAAAGTATATTTATAAAAATCAGTCAAAGGATTCATAATATAAAAGGATAGAAGGAATGATAACATATACCTAAACTGTGGGGCAGGGAAAGGAATAAAAATTTAGTGCTTTTAGAATGTGTTCAAACTTATGTAACCACCACATTAATATAGATTGCTATATGCTTAAGATATTGTGAATAGATATCATGGTAACCACAAACAAAAACCAGTAATAGACATGCTAAAATAAAGAGAAAGGAATCTTTTCTTTTCTCAAGTATATCACTAAAAAAGCCAGCAAACTGTGAGAGAGAAGAGCAAGAGAACAGAGAATTACAAAAGCAACCAGAAAACAAGTAACAAAATGGCAATAAGGACATACCTATCAATATTAATTTTGACTGTAAATGGACTAAATGCGCCAATCAAAGGACAGGGTGTGACAGAATAGATAAAAATGCAAGACCAATCTATATGCTGCCTACAGAAGAATCATATCAAACCTAAAGACACAAGCAGATTGAAAATTAATAGATGGAAAAGCATTTATCATGCAAAAGGAAGTGAAAAGAAGGCCACAGAGGCAATACTTTCATTGGACAAAACAGACTAAAACAAAGACTGTAACAAGAGATAAAGAAGGACCCTGTGTAAGCATAAAGGGAACAATCCAACAAGAAGATATAACAATTATAAAAATTTATGCACTCAACATTGGAGCACACATATAAATAAAGTAGCTAATAACAAACATGAAGAAAGTTATCTATAGAAACTCAAAAATAGCAGGGGACTTTAACACCCCACTTACATCAATGTATAGATCGTCCAAACAGAAGATAAACAAAGAAACAGGGGCTTTGACTGATGCAATGGACCAGATGGATCTAACAGATATATTCACAACATTCCATTCTAAAACAGCAGAATACACATTCTTCTCAAGTATACATGAAACATTCTCCAGAATGGAGCACATGTTAAGCCCCAAAACAAGTCTCAACAAATTCAAAATATTGAGGTCTCACCATGCATCTTTTCCAACCAAAATGCTTGAAACTAGAAATCAATGGCAAGGAAAAAAAAAAAAAAACTGGAAAGAACACAAATATATGGATGTTAAATAACATGCTACTGAACAATGAATGGGTCAAACAAGAAATGAAAGAGGAAATTAAAAAATACATGGAGACAAATGAAAATGAAAACAGAACAGTCCAACATCTTTGGGATGAAACAAAAGCTGTTTTAAGAGGGAAGTTTATAAAAATGGAGGCCTACCTCAATAAGAAAAATCTCAAATAATAACAAAACATTACACCTAAAAGAGCTAGAAAAAGAACAAACAAAACCCAGTAGAAGGAAGGAAAAAATAAAGCTTAGAGCAGAAATAAATGACATACAAACTGTAAAAAGCAATACAACAGATTAATGACCAGAAGCTGGTTCTTTAAATAGATAAACCTTTAGCCAGCCTCATCCAAAAAGGAAAAAAAAAAGAGAGAACTCAAATTAACAAAATCAGGTGAAAGAGGAGAAATAAAGCGATACCACAGAAATACAAAGGATTAAAGTAGAATATTATGAAAATTACATGCCAAAATATTAGAAAACCTAGGAGAAATGGAGAAATTCCCAGAAACGTTTAACTCGTTCCTGTATCAAGAAGAAATAAAAAAAAAAAAAAATTGAACAGATCAATTACCAGCAATGAAATTGAATCAGTAATCAAAAGATTCCCAAGAAACAAAATTCCAGGGACAGATGGATTCACAGGTGAATTCTACCAAACATTCAAATATTTTTCTCAAACTATTCCAAATATTACAAGAGCAGTGAAAGCTTCCCAATTCATTTTTGAGGCCAGCATTACCCTGATACAAAAACCAGATAAAGACACTACAAAAAAAGAGAACCATAAGCCATTATATCTGATGAATATAGATGCAAAAATCCTTAACAAAATATTAATAAACTGAATCCAAAAATACATTTAAAAAAAGTTCACCACAATCAAGTGTGATTTATACCCAGGATGCAAATGTGGCTCAATATTCTCAACTCAATCAACATGATACATCACATTATTAAGGGAGAGGATAAAAACCATATTATCATTTCAATAGAGGCAGAAAAAACATTTGACAAAGTACAAAATCCATTAATGATAGAAACCCTCAACAATGTAGGACCACAGGGAACATACCTCAACATCATAAATGCTGTATAAAGAAAAATCCTAGCTAACATTATACTCAACGGTGAAAAACTGAGAGCTTTCCCCTCTAAGATCAGGAACAAGACAAGAATATCCACTCTTACCATTTTATTCATCATAGAAGTCCTAGTCACAGATATCATACCAGAAAAAGAAACAAAATGCATCCACATGGGTAAGGAAGAAGTAAAACTGTTACTATTTGCAGATGATGTAATATTATATTTAGAACATCCTAAGGACTTCACCAAAAAACTACTAGAACTAGTAAATGAATTTAGTAAAATCACAGGATACCAAATCAATACATAGAAATCTATTGCATTTCTATACACTAATTATGAAGTAGCAGGATGAGAAGTTAACAAAACAGTTCCACTTACAATTTCACCAAAGATAATAAAATACCTAGGAATAAACTTAATCAAGGGTGTAAAAGACCTGTACTCTGAAAACCATAAAACACCAAGGAAAGAAATTAAAGATGACACAATCATTTGGAAAAATATTCCATGCTAATGGATTAGGAGAAAAATATTGTTACAATGTCTATTCCACTCCAAACAATGTACAGATTTAATGAAATTCCTATCAAAATACCAATAGTATTTTTCACAGAACTAGAACAACCCTAAAATTTGTATGGAACCACAAAAGACTCCCAAAGCCAAAGCAATCTTGAAAAGAAGAGCAAAACTGGAGGTATGACAATGCCAGATTTAAAGATATTCTACAAAATGGTAGTAATCATTACAGTATGGTACTGGAACAAAAACAAACAAACAAGACACATAGATCAATAGAATAAAATAGAGAACCCAGAAATAAACTCACAATTACATAGTCAATTAGTCTATAACAAAGGAGGCAAGAATAAACAGTGGCAAAAAGTATCTCTTGAACAAATTGTGTTTGGAAAAATGGAGAGCTATATGAAAAGAATGAAACTGGACCACTTTCTTACACCATACACAAAAATAAACTCAAAATGGAATAAAAACCTAAATGTGAGACCTGAAACCATAAAAGTCTAAGAAAAGAGGTTAGGCATTTATTTCTCTGACACTGGCCATAGCAACATTTTTCTAAATATGTCTCCTAAAGCAAAAGAAACAAAAGCAAACATGAACTACTGAGACTACAACAAAATAAAAAGCTTCTGCACAACAAAGGAAACAATCAATAAAAGTAAGAGGCAACCTACTGAATGGGAAAAGATATTTGCAAATGATATATCCAGTAAGATGTTAGTATCCATGATATATGAGAATTTATACAACACCACAAAAATAATCCAGTTAAAATGGGTGGAAGACCAAAAAAATGGGCAGAAAACATGAAGAAAAATTTCTCCAAAGAAGTCATACAGATGACCAACAGACACATGAAAAGATGCTGAACAAAATTAATCATCAGGGAAATGCAAACAAAACCACAATGAGATATAACTTCACATCTGTCAGAATGGCAAAAATCAAAAACCCAGGAAACAAGTATTGCACCATTGGCAGGAATGCAAATGGATGCAGCCACTGTGGAAAACGGTATGGACATTCCTCAAAAATTAAAAATAGAATTACCCTATGATCCAGGTATTTCACTACTAGGTATTTACCCAAAGAAAAAGAAAACACTAACTCAAAAACATATATTTATCCCTGTGTTTATTGCAGCATTATTTACAATAGCTAAATTATGGAAGCAACCCAAGTGTCCATCCAAAGATGAAGTATATATATATACAATGGAATATTAGTGAGGCATAAAAAAGAATGGAATATTGTCATTTGCAACAACATGGATGGATCTAGAGGGTATAATGCTATGTGAAATAAGTGAGTCAGGGAAAAACAAATACCATATTATTTCACTCATTATGTGGACTTCGAGAAACAAAAGAGACAAACAAAAGAGACAAACACAAGACTCAAATATAGAGAACAAATTGATGGTTAGCAGAGAAGAAGTGGGTGGAGATAATGGGTTAAATAGGTGAAGGGGATTAATTGTACACTTATTGTGATCAGCACTGAGTAATGTATAGAATTGTTGAATCACTGTATTGTATACCTGCAACTAATATGCACTGTATGTTAATTATATTGGAATTAAAACACACACACACACACACACACACACACACACACACATACACACAAGGACAGAGTTGGATGATTTAAACTTCCTGATTTCAAGACTTACTATGAAGCAACCACATCAAACATTGTTGTATTGGGTCTAAGGGTAAACACATGAATCAATGGAGCACAAGAACATCTCAACCCACACATTTGTCACTTTCTTACAAAAGGGTGTAAGTCAATTCTACAGATTAGGAAAAAGACAGCAAGAGTTTAACATGTCCAAACCCAGGAATTGGGTAATTTAAGCAAAATAATTTAAACAAAATTTGTATGAGAAGCCATCTATTTTCATGAAAATTTAACAATAAATATAATTCAGATTGAAACATCACAAATTTTATATTAGTTAATCTGGCTCAATTTCTAGAAGGGAATAACCAAGAGTAAAGATTTTCAATTCCCTGCATATATTACAAATATACATATATGAATAGTCTGTTTAATTTCTATTTTGAGCAGAATGTTGAATGTCCATCTAATATATCTCATTAGGTAATTAAATGAATTTATAATTCTTCTTTACTAGTACATTGTACATGCCATTGCGTATTATATCAATAAATGTAGTCATTACCACAATGTAATGCCATGCCACACTTGTTAGATCACATGTTTGTTAACAAAAAAGACAGAAAGTGAATATTATGAGATATTCCCCTTAATTTTCTGCCAACACCCATCAATGTGCAAATCAAAACAACAGCTTTCACCACTAACATATTCCAGTAATATGTTTAATTTTGCCTATGTCAAAATGCTGTGAAGCATCTCCTAAAATATGTTTATTATATTTTAAGGTTTAGAAACATGACATACAGCATACCTTTGATTTTAAATGCATACGCACAGGTTGGCTGG
This sequence comes from Zalophus californianus, assembly GCF_009762305.2. NCBI lineage: Eukaryota > Metazoa > Chordata > Mammalia > Carnivora > Otariidae > Zalophus > Zalophus californianus. The sequence continues at coordinate 50,180,830 of NC_045597.1, forward strand.
GAAGATGGCAGAGTAGGAGGACTCTAAGCCTGCATCATCCCAAGGATACAACTAGGTAACCTTCACATTAACATAAATAGCCCAGAAAACTATCTGAAGACTGGCAGAATTCCAGAATAAAATGTAGAGAAGAGGTCACATTGAAAAAGGTAGGAAGGCTGAAGATGTGGCCTGGGAATGAAATAGACCTTGGCTGTCCATGGTGGGGAGGGAGCTGGTGGCATGGAGAAGGGTGAAAAACAGATTTTCATACTGGGAAGTTCATGAACAGGGAGGACAAATACCCATGACATTTGCCTTTGAAAGTGAGAGGGGCTTTCATGAGTTCTTTCCTAAGTTTTTTTAGTAGGACTTAAATGCTGGAATTTAAAAAAATCAGCAGGATGAGCTCTGGGAGAGCCTGGAGGTCAGTAGGAAGCAGAGTCCCTGCCCTTAAAGAGACAACAGGACAAACAGCCCATGCAGATACAGCTTAGAACCAGCAACTTGAAAAACACCAGGGGCAGACAGGAAGGAGAGTGATTTACTCAACTCAGAGACAGGAATAACAGAGAGACTCCTCCAGCAACAAGGGAGCTGTCAGGAACGATTTACCACCCTCCCACCCTCCAGCATAAACAAGGGCCACCTATGGGAACTAGCACTATGCCCACACTGTTAACCTAACATGTTTTCACTGAACATTGCATGCCCACCCCCCCCACCCCATGAGTTCCAGGGATTCACTCTTCCCATTCAAGCTTGCCTTAGCTCCCTTGCTATGGGCCTCTCCTCCAGAAGACCAGTGCAAACCCTGCCAACACCACATCTCCTGACCCACATGTTTTGCAGGACCTCAGGTTGGTAGCAGTGGGGGCAGGTCTCATTTTGTGAGCAGACCACCACACACCTTTTAAAATGCACCTTTTCCCTGCTGGGGACCAAATACTGCCCAAAATAGGCAAAGAGAGACTTTGCAGACAATGGAACTGAAGAAAAAAGGGGCTAAGCCTCAACAGCTGAGCATATGCAACACACATAACAGACACTCCCTGAAGAACCAGGCCCTGGGAAGTGCCAAGGAAGAGGTGACACTGTACTGCAGGGCACTACAGGACTTCCTCATAAGGCTATTATCGTTAAGAGCACGAGAAGTAGCTAATTTTCCTAACACAGAGAAGCAGACATAGAAAGTCAGACAAAATGAGAAGACAGAGAAATATCTCCCAAATGAAAGAACAGGACCAAAGCACAGCAAGAGACCTTAGTGAAACAGGTATAAGTAATATGCCTGATAGATAATTTAAAGCAATGATTATAAAGATACTAAATGAACCTGAGAAAAGAGTAGAGGACATCAGTGAGAAACTTAACACAGAGATTTAAAAAAAAAAAAAAAGAACCAGTCAGAGAAAAGAATATAATAAATGAACTTTAAAAATACACTTGATGATCTGGAAGGCAGAGTAATGGAAAGTAACCAAGCTGAGCAAAGGAGGGGAATGAAAACTATGTAAATTGAGAATAGTCTTAGAGAACTCAGTGACCCCATTAAGTGAAATATCGTTTGCCTTATAGGGATCTCAGAAGAAGAGAGAGAAAAGGGGGATGAAAATTTACTTGAAGATATAATAGCTGAAAAGTTCCCTAATCTGGGGAAGGAAACAGATATTCAGTTCCAGGAAGCACAGAGATCCCCATCAGAAATCAATGCAAGGAGGGCTACATCAAGACACACAGTAATTAAAGTAGCAAAAAACAGCAATAAAGAAAAAAATTAAAGTAGGAAAAGAAAATAAGACAGTTACATAAAAGGGAAACCCCATAATGCTATCAGTAGATTTTTCAGCAGAAACTTTCTGAGCCGGAAAGGAGTGGCATGATATATTCAAAGTGCTGAATGGGAAAAATTAGCAGCTAAGAATAATCTATCCAGCAAGCCTGTCATTTAGAATAGAAGGAGAGATAAAGAACTTCTCAGAAAAAAACAAACAAAAAACCGAAAGGAATTCTTGACTATTAAACCAGTCCTAAAAGAAATTTAAAGAGGACTGAGTGGAAAGGAAGGACCATAAGTGATAATATGAAAAGTCAAAAACACAAAAGCAGTAAAAATAAATGTTTCTGTAAAAATCAGCCAAGGGGTTCATAAAATAAAAGGATGTAAAATATGGCACTATATACTTAAAACATTGAGGGGAGAGAGTAAAAAAAATGGGTTCAAACCTTAAGTGCCCATCAACTTAATATAGGCTGCTATATGCAGAAGGTATTATATACAAACCTAATGGTAACCACAGTCAAAAACCCCAGTAATAGATAAGAAAGGAATAAAGAGAAAGGAATCCAAGTATGTCAGTAAAGAAACCCAACAAACCATGAAAGAGAAAAATAAAAGGATCAGAAAAAAGCTATAAAACAACCATAAAACAGGTAACAAAATGGTAATAAATACATATTTATCAATAATTACTTTGAATGGAAATGGACTAAACCCATGAATCAAAAGACATAGGGGGATAGTAGGATTAAAACAAACAAACAAACAAACAAAAGCAAGACCCATCTATATATAAGACTCATTTCAGATTGCACATATGGTGATGGAGGAACATTTATTATGCAAATGGACAAATGGATGTCAAAAGAAAGCCAGTGTAGCAATATATATTAAACAAAATAGACTTAAAATAAAGACTGTAATAAGAGACAAAGAAGGGCATATATAATAAAAAAAATCCAACAAGAGGATATAACAATTATAAATATTTATGCATCTAACGTGGGAGCACCCAAATACATAAAACAGTTAATAACAAACTGGAAGTAACTGACAAGAATGCAATTAATAGTAGGGGACTTTAACACCCCACTTACAACAATGGATAGATTATCTAAACAGAAAATCAATAAGAAAACAGTAGCTTTGAATGACACCCTGGACCAAATGAACTTAATAGACATATTCAGAACATTCCATCCTAACTGAACATAAAAAAAGAAGAAAAACAAAACAAAAACAAAAACAAAAAAGAACATTCCATCTTAAAACAGTATACTACACATTCTTTTCAAGTACACATGGAACATCCTCCAGAATAGATCACTATTACTCCACAAAACAAGTCTCAACAAATTCAAGAAAATTGAAGTCATATTATGCATATTGTCTGACCACAATGTTATGAAACTAGAAATCAATCACATGAAAGAAACTCAAAAGACCACAAATACTTGGAGGCTAAATAACACGCTACTAAACAATGAATGAGTTCACCAAGAAATCAAAGAAGAAATCAAAAATTACATGGCAACAAATGAAAGTGAATACATAATGATCCAAATTCTTTGGGATATAGCCAAAAGAGGAAAGGTTATAGCAATATAGGTCTACCTCAAGAAATAAGAACAATCTCAAATAAACAACCTAACCTTACATCTACAGGAGCTAGAAAAAGAAGAACAAACAAAACCCAACTACAGCAAAGACAGGAAATAATAAAGATTGGAGCAGAAATAAATGGCATAGAAACTAAAAAAAAAATAGAACAGATCAATGAAACCAGGAGCTGTTTCTTTGAAAAGATCAACAAAATTGATAAGCCTCTAGACAGATTCATTAAAAAAAAGAAAGAGACAGAGAGAAAGAGGACCCAAATAAGCAAAATCACTAATGAAAAAGGAAAAATAACAATGAACATCATAGAAATAAAACTAACAGAATATAATGAAAACCTATATACCAATTGGACAACTTAGAAGAAATTGATGAATTCCTAGAAAGATATAACCTACCAAAATTAAAGAGGAACAATTGAGAATTTGAACAGACCATTTCCCAGCAATGAATTTGAATCAGTAATCAAAAACTCCAAAAAAACCCCAAAAGTCCAGGGCTAGACAGCTTCACAGGTGAATTCTACCAAACATTTAAAGCATTAATAACGATTCTTTATAAAACACTAATGAAAAAAATTGAAGATGACACAAAGAAGTGAAAAGACATTCCATGCTCATGGATTAGAAGAACAAATACTGTTAATATGTCTGTACTACTCAAAGCAATCTACAGAATTAATGCAATCCCTATCAAAATATCAACAGCATTTCTCACAGAACTAGAACAAACAATCCCAAAATTCATAAGGAACCACAAAAGACCTCAAATAGCCAAAACAATCTTGGAAAAGAAAAATAAAACTGGAGATATCACAATTCCAGATTTCAAGTTATACTACAAACCCATAGTAATTGAAACAGTATGGTAATGGCATAAAAATAGACACATAGATCAATGGACGAGAAAGGAAAACCCAGAAAAAAACCCACAATTGTATGGTCAATTAATATTTGACAAAGTAGGAATAGATATACAACGGGGAAAAGATAGTCTCTTCAATAATGGTGTTGGGAAAACTAGATTATCACATGCAAAAGAATGAAACTGAATTACTTTCTTTCACCACACACAAAAATAAGATCAAAATGGATTAAGGACCTAAATGTGAGACCTGAACCCATAAAAATCCTCGAAGAGAGGACAGGCAGTAATTTCTCTGACATCAACCAGAAGCAACAATTTTCTAGATCTGTCTCTTGAGGCAAGGGAAATAAATACAAAAATAAACTATTGGAACTACATCAAAATCAAGTTTCTGCACAGTGAAGGACCAAGCGACAAAACTAAAAGGCAACCTACTGAATGGGAGAACATATTTGCAAATGACATATCCAATAAAGGGTTATTGTCCAAAATATATAAAGAACTGATATAACTCCATACCCCCAAAAAATAATCTAATTAAAATAATGTAATTAATCTAAATGAAACATGAACAGACATTTCTCCAAAGACACACAGATGTCCAAAAGACACATGAAAAGATGCTCAGCATCAATCATCCTAGGGAAATACAAATCAAAACTACAATGAGGTATCACCTCACACCTGTCAGAATGGCTAAAATCAAAACCACAAGAAACAAGTATTGTACCATTGGTGGGTGCAAATGGGTACAGCCACTGTGGAAAACAGTATGGACATTCCTTAAATATTAAAAATAGAACTACCCTATGATCCAGGAATCACACTACTGGGGATCCACCCAAAAAATACAAAACACTAATTCAAAGGGATACAGATACCTCTATGTTTATTGCAGCATTATTTATAAGAGCCAAACTACAGAAGCAGTCCAAGTGTCCATCGATAGATGAATAAAGAAGAGTTGGTACACACACACACACACACACACACACACACACACACACACACACACACACACAGTGGAATATTACTCAGCCATAAAAAAGAATGAAATCTTGTCATTTGCAACAACATGAACAAAAGCTACAGAGTATAATGCTAAGTGAAATAAGTCAATCAAGACAAACACTATATGATTTCACTCATGTGTGGAATTTAAAAAACAAACCGAAGAACAAAGGGAAAAAGAGAGAGAGAAACAAAGAGAGAGGCAAATCAGAAAGAGACTTTTAAATATACAGAACAAACTGATGGTTACCAGAGGAGAGGTGGGGGGGGATGGGTGACATAGGAGCTGGGAGTAAGAGAACACTTATCAAGATGAAAACAATAACTAAATACACACACAATTATTAGTCTTTCTTTGACTGAATTATAAAAAATTTGTTTGCAAATTAGGAATCAAAAGCCATTCTTAGATAATACTCTCCAAAAGGAATCTTAACTGACATTATTTTTTAGTCAAATCATATTTACTAATTCAGCGGATTTTTATTGAGTACTTTTAGAGACTTTAGGTTAGGGCAATAAGCATGAGCAAGAGCTGTTTCATGGAGTACAAGGTAATGAAGCTGTTAAATAAAACAAATAAATGTATCTATTCAACACCAAAAAGCAAATAATCTGATTTAAAAATGGGCAGAGGACCTGGATGGAAATTTTTGCAAAGACAGCATACAAATGGCCAATAGATACAGTAAAAGATGTTCAACATCACTAATCACCAGGGTAATGCAAACCAAAACCATAATAAGATAACTTCCTCACACCTGTTAGAATGACTCGTATCAAAAAGACAAGAAATAACAAGTGTTGACAAAGATATGGAGAAAAGAAACCCTCATGCACTGTTGGGGGGAATGTAAATTGGTGCAGCCACTTTGGAAAACAGTATGGAGAGTCCTCAAAAAATTAAAAATAGGATGACCATGTGATCCAGTAATTCCACTACTGGGCATTTACGCAAGCAAAATAAAAGTGCTAATTCAAAAAGATATAAAGATATATGCTCCTCTATGTTTATTGCAGCACTATTTATAATAGCCAAGATATAGAAGCAATCTAAATGTGTACTGATAGATGAATGGATAAAGAAATGTGATATATCTATAATACAGGTATATATTTACACACACACACACCTATACACACAAACAGTATTACTGAGCCACGAAAAAGAATGAGATCTTACCATTTGCAACAGCATGAATGGACTTAAGAGTATTATGCTAAATGAAATAAGTCAGATAGAGAAAGACAGATACCATGATTTGATCTATATATGAAATCTTAAAAAAAAAATAAAACAAAACAAATGAACAAAGAAAAAGCAAAAACAGTACCATAAATACAAAGAATAAACTGGTGGTCGCCAATTCCAAGTGTAGTATCACTGTTTCCTTTCTTAGTTCTCAAGTTTAATTTCTCCTTATTTGATATTTGAATCTAACATCACAGACCAAATATGCTATACATTTTTATGACTACTCCTAAAACTTTTAGATACAAAATCCTTCATCATATACTTAAAAGGGCTTTTAAAGGACATTTCATTTATTTTTGATTTCCTGGGAGTTGGGGGGTGGGGGGTGGTGAGTATTGCTGGCACCTGATACACACTTAATAAAATGTTTTGTTTTCTCAATTAAAATAGACAGTTACAAAGAAGTCAGAGAAAGTGTTTCTCTTTATTCTAACTGAAAGTGTTGTATCTTAAATTTTATATAAAAATTACAAAAAGGACAAAAAGCATTGGGATAAGTATATCAATAAACTCCTTTTTTAAGGGGCACCTGGGTGGCTCAGTCGTTGGCCTCAGGTCATGATCCCAGGGTCCTGGGATCCAGCCTCACATCGGGCTCCCTGCTCTGCGGGAAGCCTGCTTCTCCCTCTCCCACTCTCCCTGCTTGTGTTCCCTCTTGCCGTGTCTCTCTCTGTCAAATAAATAAATAAAATCTAAAAAAAAAACCCTCCTTTTTTAAAACCAATTTTAGAGTCTCTAAAAAAAAAGGGCTATTCCTACACCATTATTTGTTCCTTCTTCATGCTGAGTACACATCACTGAAGCCACTGAATTACCTCCATTCCTCCAAACTATTGTTTAAATGCCAATGAAATTAAATGGAAGATTTAAGGCAGGAATATTTCCTGCCTTACTAATGCTAATTTCTTTTTTCTTAAAGGCTATATATAAGCATTAACTCAGTTTCCACAGCAACACTCCACCCGCAAGTTCCTACCTCAATATATGTAAAATCCTAGCATGTGACACCATCTTGGTCCCATAGCCTTGATGTACTAGATTCGTAATCCTAAATTTATGGACTATCTTTTAGGAAAATTTTGATGGCTCAGAGAGTGTTATCATTTTCCTCAGTTCCAATTTTTATCATAAAGAAGCATGTGTTTGACTAATCTGCTCTTCAGAGAATCTTTGCATCTGGCCTTTGGGGGTAATATTTGCTTATTGCTTATAAAGTATGGCAAGATTCAAACAGTTCTTCATTCTTTCCATTAAAAATAAGAGCCACCTTACTTTTAATACTGTAATGTCCTAAGGGAAATGCATGCTGTCTTTCAGTTTTAACTTGCTCAGAATGCTTGGATAGACATTAGTGAAAACTACATGCAGTTCTGCACTATGAGCATTGTGTCTTATGATCAATTTCCAGCTGTGTTGTTTTTTTCGTTTAAATCAGTTAAATATAGCTGTCTTTGTGTTTCTGACTTTTTGAGTCTTCAAAGGCTATAATTTGGAGTTTCAGATAAGCTTTTAATATGTTTAATTTAGTTAGTAATCTAAATTTCTGTTGGATTCTTCAATAATAATGCAAAGATGGGGGTCATCAAACAAAGCTGCATTTTGCCTCCATCTAAGAGGTTTGAAGAAATTGCTTGGAAATTAAGACCTAGGTTAATAACTATGATGTTGCCATATATGCACTATTAATATAATTTGACAACTTTTCACTGTTTGCATGATTACTTGTGACACATAACAATACATTCAAAGTACAAGTAGATATTTCAGGGAAAAGGAATCAAAATCTGAGATGTATCTAGAGTCCTTCATTTACTTTTAGTTGAAATTAGAGAATGCTATAGTTGTTTCATATTCTTTTGTTTATAACATATAGTTTTTGTGTAATATTAGTTTTATATGCATATATTTTATACCGCTTAAAGTCCACTACTGTAACTGTTTCCTCCTTTACAATTAATTTACATTGAAAGATAATACAGCATTACTGAAAATTCGTGTTAAGACCAGATGTATTTTTAGCAATGTTCTATTTTTGTGAAACTTTAAAAATAAGTTTATTGCTATTTCCCTGCAAATAAATGTGGTCAGTCTTATAAAATCTTACTTATAGAAACTAGCTTCATAGGACACTTTAACCCAAAAGGAGGAAATATAGTCTTCAGATTCAAATAGGTAGGGGTTCATATTTTGAGTCTGGCTCTTTCTAGATGAGTGCTACTTAATCTCTCCAAGCCTAAGAATTCTTTACTTAAAAAGCTTGAAACTTTAGATAATGCAATCATATATAATTAAATTGCTAGGCTGCATTAGTATTATACTAACACATATAAAATAGAGACTTTTGACCAGAAATCCTCTTCTACCACTTCCTAAATGCATGATTTTGGCCTCAGGCTAAAATGGGAATGTAAATATTTACCTTGAAATGATTGAGAGACAATGTAAGTAAAACAAATAGCACCAATAGGACAGCAAAGTAGATGTTCAGTAAGAAAGAACCAGTTCCATAAAACAACACTTGTACTTCTTTTCATAACAACAATAATCTTTAAACTCCAGGAGCTCAGACCCTCTGATCCACTCTCTATGTATGAAATAATCATAACCCCTTGTGTTGTAAACTATTAATTTCACTGTCTCAGTTGTATCTCTCAATGAGCCAATACACTTGATGAGGGCCTTATTTGAGAATTTCTCACAATGCCTAGCACAGAACTTGGTTAAAGTAGGAGTTCAATAAACTCTTTACTTGCTGATCAGTTTGACTCCAATAGAGGCAATTTAAACTTTAAAATGTTTTACATTGATTTTGGGAATATACAATTATGTCAGGGCTGCCAAGACCATCCTTAGACCGGCTGATTTACTACAAGGATTCCTAGGACTAAGAAAAACTGTTATACTCATGGTTATATTACATTGATGGGAAAGGATACAGATTAAAATCAGCAAAGGGAAAATCAAGGCAAAAGCTAGAAGAGACTGTGCACAAGTGCTCAGTGGTGTCCCTCCCAGGTGAGTCACATGAGGACTTGCTCAGTTTTCCCAGCAAAAATATGAGACTTGACACATATGACAATATGACATATATATGAAGCGTTCCCAGCCATAGTAGTTGACCCAGCTCTTGTGTTCAGTTTTTTTATTAGGGATCGGTCACCTAGGCATGTAGCACCTGCTACTCAGATTCCAGTCTTACCACACTCCACTTCCCCAGACATAAAACAGATGTTCACCATAAATCACATTGTTATGATAAACTAATCTGGTCAAGTTGGTGGGGCATGACTCAATGCCTCAGGCGTACAAAAACAGGTATTTACCATCAATACAGTGTGACCTAAGGAAGGCATCAGTCATACAAAATCATTCTTCTCAAGCAGAATATATCAAGGTCTAAGAAGTTATAACCCATGAGTCTACCAAAGGCCAATCCTGAAGACAAAACTTTCTTGGAAATGTGCAAACGGCTAAGTTAACACTTTCTTGCCAGTAATGCATTCATATAACGGAAAATTTTAAAAACATATAAGGGAATTAATTGGAAATTATTCCTCTTACTGTTTCTTCATTCACTTAGTTCCCCTGAACATAGTAAAAAGTAATCTTTGTTTCTGACGTGTTCTTTGAGATATTTGTATACATATTCTCTTTTACATAATTTTTTAATGAAATCTTTGGTATTTAATTAACAGTATATCTTACAGATCTTTTCATATTAGCACATAAATAAGCAAACTCATTATTTTATATGACTGCATAATTTTCCATTTTGTAATTATACCATTATTGATTTAAACCCATCCTTTAGACATATTTAGATAGTTTCCAATATTTTGCCTTAGAAAGAATGATTCAAGGACCAATCAACATTGGTTGATTGTCCAATAAAACGACATTTTAAAAGCATGTGAGTGTATCTGTAGGACAAATTCTTATAAGTAGAGTTTTGGGGTCAGTTTTGATATATATTTTCAAATGGACTCCCATTAAAGTTTTGCTAATTTGCACTCAAACCAGGCTGTGATTATAACACTTAATCAAAGGTTACAATGATTAATTATAAATTTCTAAATATCAGCAACATCGTAAAGTATAAATATGAATCATTATATTACCATTGAAGAAAGCAAATCTTAGAACAATTTAATATAATATTAAGTATAGCATTAATAGGAATAGAGAGAATTAAGGGAGAGTGCTTGGATCTTTTTTGTTTTGTTTTGTTGAATTCTACAACTTCTCTTATATCAGAAAATGGGAGAACTATTATAGATGTTTTTGTGATTGAGTTTTCAAGTCTTGATCTCTCTCTCAGTCAGTTGTGAGCAAATAAATAAAGTAATAGTTGCATCCAGGTCAGATGACTAGACATAAAGGAATAAATTACTGTGAACTTTAAATTTGGCCATTAAAGTGGTTGTTGAGATTAAAGCTTCATGAAATTTTATAGTTTCCTGCAAGGAGAATCTTTGCCTAGAAAGAGAAGATTTTTTTCCCTAAATGAAGCTGGGGGGAAAAAAACTATTTTAAATACAGCAGAATCACATTTTCAACTAATTTTAGCTAGGGTGTGAAGAAAACATTTCAGGAAGATAAGCTCATACTGTCTTCATTTTGATGACATTTACGGCCATTTTGTGTGGTCCTATGGTTTTTGTCATGACAATGGTTTCTTTTTTTCCCCTTGTCATTTCTGACACAAGAACAAGACATCAGAATTTTAATATCATGTATATATTTTCAGTGATTCTGGCTAAGCTAAATTGCCAGCAGGCTACATTATTGTAATTCTCTCTTTGCAAGTCTCACAGCTGCAAGATTTCTTGTTCATGACAAGTTTCATGAACATATTTCTCCTTGTTGGAGCTTTTTCTAGACCGGATGGCTACCTGTGGCATATTTTATGAATTGTAAAGGAAATCACTTAAAGGCTTTTATACTTTGAGATTTTTTTCATTCTGGTGATTTTTATGTATCAAGTCTTTTGTACCTACTTAGGTTCCGCTTTTTTAATTCCAAAGAGCATATCAATAGGAGGCATTTTAGTTTTTGTATTTAATTCTATCACACAGAAGAAATAATACATTTAATATCTCCAGAGTTAGATACTTCATCAAACTAATTATTGTGATTGTTTGTTTTTTATCTAAAGCATTTGTGAGGGTTTATTTTTATTTTTTTAACTTGTAGGGAGCTACTTGCTTTTACTTAGTTAGTAGTAGTAAGTTGGAATCTTTACTTCCTGCCTACATAACAACTTATTTTCTTCTTTATTTTTAATTGACATTTTGCTGAATGTCTCTTTAAAAAAAAGTTGAGAGTGATTTTTTTCTTTTTGAATCACAAAGGAGTAAAACATCTGCTAAAATTATTAATTTAAATCCCAGAAGCATTAAACAAAAGAGTGAATCTTCCCTGAACATCAACAAATGGGCTTTCTCTTTATTGGAGGGGACAATTCTTCCTTCATAGAGCCTCTCATTTTTCTCTGACACGTCACTCATATTCAAGACACATGCTGTCTATCCCCTTTTCCAAAAGTAATCCTTCCCTAGTGCATTTACCCACCTATTTTGTTTTGTCTTCCTCCTTAATATTTGTTGGAAAATTTCAGATGTCTGGATGCAAATACATTCCCATCTCATATTAATCTTGGGAGTATCTTTCCTCATCTTAAAAAAATGGTGACAATAATGCTGTCTTAGTACTTTTGGCCTGCTGTAACAAAAGTACCATTATCTGGGTGGATTATAAACATTTATTTCTCATAGTTCTGGGGCTGGGAAGTTCAAGATCAAGGCACCAAGACATCAAGATTGGTGTCCAGTGAGGGCTTGCTTTCTGGATCATAAGTGTTCAACTTTTGCTGTGTCATACTGCAGGAGGACAGGGAGCTCTCTGGAGTTTCTTTTATAAGAGAACTAACCCCATTCATGAGGGCTTTACCCTCATGACCTAATCACTGCCTCCACCCCAAAAATGTCCACCTCCTAATATATTAAGGGTTAGAATTTCAATATATGAATTTTAGGAGGACACACACATTCAATCTATAGCAAATATCAATCCTTCTCTTTGGGGATATCATAAGGACATCAAAAAGTACTGAGAACATAGTACGGATTTGTAAAATAATTATTTTCTTGCTCAGTGAGAATTAATTAAATCAAAACATAATTTGAGTCACTGCATCCAGGTCATATTTATACTGGTATTTTAGTTGACCTTGGGTTTCCAGTAATTGACCAAGAGCTACAGCCTTACTCTCTAGGCTGCGAGGTTATTTGACATCTTTCCTGCTGAGGCAATCAGTAGTAGTCATGCAGGAAGCTTGGCATTTAAGGCAAATAGAAATCCAAAAAAATCTCTGTATGGGCAAAGCGTTCATAGAATAGCAGGATTCTTGTTATGAAGAAAAATTTCTTCTTTTGATGGCCTGAGGAAGGTTGGGGATTATTTTGAGCAATGAGTTTAATGTTGCTCTACTGATTTTTCCTTCTAAAGCCTTTAGTGCTTATGTAATATGCAGCTTCTGTAAAGATTCAGGATGGTAAGGTGATAAGGCTATATAAAGCTTTGATGAAAATATTCAAATACTATTTTTTAAAGGCTAAAGGAACGATAGAGTGTTCCAGAGAAGAGGTAAAAACCTTCTTATATTTTGGAGCAAGTCCATTTAAGGTCACTTCCACCTGTGATAATCTATCATTTTATAAATTCATTTTATAAATTCCATGTGAATACAAAGTATAATGAATAATAATGATAAATGTTAACAATAAATTACATGATATGATCAAAGAGATTACTATGTCTTTCCCCCAAGAGTGGGCTTAATATAGTGTGCTTATTTACTGGGTTTCAAATGAGGAAATGAGAAAAACATTAAGGAGCAGCCCAATTAGGGGCAGATAGCACATTTGGGTACTCAAAAAATACATGCCCTTTCTGGAGCATTATTCAGTGCCAATTATTGTATGGAAAAATTTCCTTAAAATGTTTCATTTAATTCTTTCAATATGCTTATGAGATAGGTAGAATTATCTATTCATAGTAGAAACATTAACTACATTTTCCAGATTTCACAGCAAATAAATTTCACTACCATCAGTCTGATTCTATAACTAGAACTCATGCTCCAAAGCATTAGTCATTATCCATATATTTTAATAAATATACAAGCCCCTGATCTACAAGCCACATGAAAGACCACTACTTTGGACTTGCCCTTAATGTAAAAATGTAGGGACCTCCATAGGTTCTCTCTTTCCTTTCTTGAAAGTTGGTGACCAAAGTCTGCCCCCTTCTCCCCTTCAGAGTTTAATCCATTTGCCAATATTCAATCTCTATCTCAATAAACAATAGTGACCAAGATGGTCTTAACATTCTCCTTACCTTGCCTAACTTTACTCAGGGTTCTTCCTGACTATAGGCCCTGGCCTCCCTTTTCTGGGAGAATTTACTTTAGAAAACTTGCAACTGTAAATTTTTTCTGCCCTTTTGATATGTATGTAAGTCTTCTCCCAGCCTCTTGCAAGTTTTTCAATCCAAGAGAGTCTTTCCCAGGTCCTGGGAACCATCTTCTGGAAATCTAAGCCTCAAAGGAGATAACACCCTTATCTCCCCATCTCTGTGGGCAGGTAGGAGTCCAATTTAGGCTAAGTCTAAGATAGGGGACTAACTTAAGATGGGTACCAGTTAACAAACAAAATCACAGAGAAAAGTACTTGCAAATAAAGGAATAACTCAATGGGTTCAATACTGATCAAGATCCCACTACTGTCCTCCAGTATGTTTCCACTAGCTCAACACAGTTCTTAAAAACTCTCCTGTGTCTTTTGTTTCTGTGAAGTTGAGTTCATCTCTCCCCTTTACTATAATAGTCTAAGATAAAGTTTTCCTTGCCTTTACTTGTCTGGTGCAAATTTTTGCTTTGATAGTGGAAAAGGATAAAAATTGGCATATTATTTTTATTTTTTTAATTTTTTATTGTTATGCTAATCACCATACATTACATCATTAGTTTTGGATGTAGTGTTCCATGATTCATTGTTTGTGCATAACACCCAGTGCTCTGCGCAGAACATGCCCTCTTTAATACCCATCACCAGGCTAACCCATCCTCCTACCCCCCTCCCTTCTAGAACCCTCAGTTTGTTTTTCAGAGTCCATCAGCTCTCATGGTTCGTCTCCCCCTCTGATTCCCCTGCTTCATTCTTCCCCTCCTGCTATCTTCTTCTTTTTATTTTCTTAACATATATTGCATTATTTGTTTCACAAGTACAGATCTGTGATTCAACAGTCTTGCACAATTCACAGCGCTCACCATAGCACATACCCTCCCCAATGTCTATCACCCAGCCACCCCATCCCTCCCACCCCACCCCCACTCCAGCAACACTCAGTTTGTTTCCTGAGATTAAGAATTCCTCATATCAGTGAGGTCATATGATACATGTCTTTCTCTGATTGACTTATTTCACTCAGCATAACACCCTCCAGTTCCAACCATGTTGTTGAAAATGGCAAGATCTCATTCCTTTTGATGGCTGCATAATATTCCATTGTATATATATATATATATATATATATATATATATATACACCACATCTTCTTTATCCATTCGTCTGTCGATGGACATCTTGGCTCTTTCCACAGTTTGGCTATTGTGGACATTGCTTCTATAAACATCGGGGTGCATGTATCCCTTTGGATTCCTACATTTGCATCTTTGGGGTAAATACCCAGTAGTGCAATCGCTGGATAAAAATTGGCATATTATTTTTAAAGAGTCACTGCCTTATCTGGGGAGATGAACTATGGAACAACTTTCTTTGGTCTTGTTCAGTCTTTATTGCATCATTCAAATATTTCTTCTCCAGGATGCCTCGCCTTACTTACCCCTTCACAAATAATTATTATTTTTTTGGTATGTGGTCATATTCAATTTATAATTCTCAGGATATATGTGCTGTGGCTTGTCCACCAATTGGAACATGCTGTGAAGAAACTAACAGTGTCTTATTCATATGTACACATGTAAGCTACTGAACAGTTGAGAAAGAGTTACTAAATTCTAAAGGCAGCACTGAAAGAAATTCACTTCTTTGTGAGACCCCAGGGCTGTCTGGGAAAACTGGGATGCAAGCCATTACCAAAGAGAGTAAGAGTCACCAGGTGTGAGAAGAAGTTGCCTTTGAGCAAAGTACATTGTTTGTGAAAGTTGCTCCACTGTTTTTCCAAAAAACTAGTAAGGGACTGTTAAGAGAATTGCCTGAAGATTTGCAAATCCCTGAAGGAAGAAGTTTTAGAATTTTGTTTTGCTACTGGATTTCTGCTGTGCAATCAGCATATACCATCATGTCCATATGCTGCCTGAGTATGGGAGAGAGAACTGTAGACAGATTGCCTGTAAGTCAGACTAGAGGACAGAAGGCAGGAAATCTTAGGAGTTACAGGTTTCCAAGACACAAGACTGAGGCAGTGAAAGACAGAGATTGAGGCAGATGAGACTTGAGTTCTGGGTTTGCTGTGATCTCATCAGAGGACTCCGGTTCATCGCTGCCTGCTAGGGAGCAGATGGAAACGTGGGACCACAAACACTTAGGAAAGTTGACTGAGATTCTGTCCTATGTAAGCAAGGCCTGGTAAGACCTCCGCTAATGCACAGCACACCTTTTGAAAGTAAGCTAGGTCAAGAGGGATGATGAACAGAATGGGAGAGCCATCTCCTACACAAAAAAAGAATGTTGGTCTTGATAAGGAAACAGCTGTTGCAAATGAATTACTAAAGTAAGCCTTATTTTTCCTATTCCTCTCCAACCACTCCAACACACGTCAAAGACAATGGGAGAGAAAATGGGTAGGGGACATGAAAGAGCAAAGTGCACTCTTCACTCCTCCAAAATGATGGAGTCATTGTCTGGTCTGCATGGGGTGAGAGGTGAGGCTGAGGCAGGACTGACAGTTTTTTTGTTTTGTTTTGTTTTATTTTTTATTGTTATGTTAATCACCATACATTACATCATTAGTTTTCATGTAGCGTTCCATGATTCATTGTTTGGGCATAGCACCCAGTGCTCCACGCAGAATGTGCCCTCTTTAATACCCATCACCAGGCTAACCCATCCCACCACGCTCCTCCCCTCTAGAACCCTCAGTTTGTTTTTCAGAGTCCATCGTCTCTCGTGGTTTGTCTCCCCCTCCGACTTACTCCCCTTCATTCTTCCCTTCCTGCTATCTTCTTTTTTTTTTAACATATGTTGCATTATTTGTTTCAGAAGTACAGATCTGTAAATCAACAGTCTTGCACAATTCACAGTGCTCACCATAGCACTTACCCTCCCCAATGTCTATCATCCAGTCACCCCATCCCTCCCACCCCCCACCACTCCAGCAACACTCAGTTTGTTAACTGAGATTAAGAATTCCTCATATCAGTGAGGTTATATGATACATGTCTTTCTCTGATTGACTTATTTCACTCAATATAACACCCTCCAGTTCCATCCACGTCATTGCAAATGGCAAGATCTCATTCCTTTTGATGGCTGCATAATATTCCATTGTGTATATATACCACCTCTTCTTTATCCATTCATCTGTCGATGGACATCTTGGCTCTTTCCACAGTTTGGCTATTGTGGACATTGCTGCTATAAACATTGGGGTGCATGTACCCCTTCGGATCCCTACATTTGCATCTTTGTGGTAAATACCCAGTAGTGCAATTGCTAGATCGTACGGTAGCTCTATTTTCAACTGTTTGAGGAACCTCCATACTGTTTTCCAGAGGGGTTGCACCGCTTGTATTCCCACCAACAGTGTAGGAGGGTTCCCCTTTCTCTGCATCCCCGCCAACATCTGTCGTTTCCTGACTTGTTAATTTTAGCCATTCTGACGGGTGTGAGGTGGTATCTCATTGAGGTTTTGATTTGGATTTCCCTGATGCCGAGCGATGTTGAGCACTTTTTCATGTGTCTATTGGCCATTTGGATGTATTCTTTGGAAAAATGTCTGTTCATGTCGTCTGCCAATTTCTTGATTGGATTACTTGTTCTTTGGGTGTTGACTTTGATAAGTTCTTTATAGATTTTGGATACTAGCCCTTTATCTAATATGTCATTTGCAAATATTTTCTCCCATTCTGTCAGTTGTCTTTTGGTTTTGTGGACTGTTTCTTTTGCTGTGCAAAAGCTTTTTATCTTGATGAAATCCCAATAGTTCATTTTTGCCCTTGCTTCCCTTGCCTTTGGTGATGTTTCTAGGATGAAGTTGCGGGGGCTGAGGTCAAAGAGGTTGCTACGTGTGTTCTCCTTTAGGATTTTGTCTCGTGTTTAGGTCTTTCAACCATTTTGAGTCTACTTTTGTGTGTGGTGTAAGGAAATGGTCCAGTTTCATTCTTCTGCATGTGCCTGTCCAATTTTCCCAACACCATTTGTTGAAGAGAATGTCTTTTTGCCATTGGACATTCTTTCCTGCTTTGTCGAAGATGAGTTGACCATAGAGTTGAGGGTCCATTTCTGGGCTCTCTAGTCTGTTCCATTGATCTATGTGTCTGTTTTTGTGCCAGTACCATACTGTCTTGATGATGACAGCTTTGTAATAGAGCTGGAAGTCCGGAATTGTGATGCCGCCAGCTTTGCTTTTCTTTTTCAACATTCCTCTGGCTATTCAGGGTCTCTTCTGGTTCCATACAAATTTTGGGATTATTTGTTCCATTTCTTTGAAAAAAGTGGATGGTATTTTGATGGGGATTGCATTGAATGTGTAGATTGCTCTAGGTAGCATTGACATCTTCACAATGTTTATTCTTCCAATTCATGAGCATGGAACGTTTTTTCATTTCTTTGTGTCTTCTTCAATTTCTTTCATGAGTATTTTATAGTTTTCTGAGTACAGATCCTTTGGCTCTTTGGTTAAATTTATTCCTAGGTATCTTATGGTTTTGGGTGCAATTGTCAATGGGATCGAATCCTTGATGTGTCTCTCTTCTGTCTTGTTGTTGGTGTATAGGAATGCCACCAATTTCTGTGCATTGATTTTATATCCTGCTACTTTACTGAATTCCTGTATTGAGTTCTAGCAGTTTTGGGGGGGAGTCTTTTAGGTTTTCCACATACAGTATCATATCATCTGCAAAGAGTGAAAGTTTGACTTCCTCTTTGCTGATTTGGATGCCTTTGATTTCTTTCTGTTGTCTGATTGCTGTGGCTAGGACTTCTAATACTATGTTGAATAGCAGTGGTGATAGTGGACATCCCTGCCGCGTTCCTGACCTTAGGGGGAAAGCTCTCAGCTTTTCCCCTTTGAGAATGATATTTGCTGTAGGTTTTTCATAGATGGCTTTTATGATATTGAGATATGTACCTTCTATCCCTATATTCTGAAGAGTTTTGATCAAGAAAGAATGCTGTACTTTGTCAAATGCTTTTTCTGCATCTATTGAGAGGATCATATGATTCTTGTTCTTTCTTTTGTTAATGTATTGTATCACGTTGATTGATTTGCGGATGTTGAAGCAACCTTGCAGCCCAGGGATAATCCCACTTGGTCATGGTGAATAATCCTTTTAATGTACTGTTGGATCCTATTGGCTAGTATTTTGGTGAGAATTTTTGCATCCATGTTCATCAAGGATATTGGTCTGTAATTCTCCTTTTTGATGGGGTCTTTGTCTGGTTTTGGGATTAAGGTAATGATGGCCTCATAAAATGAGTTTGGAAGTTTTCCTTCCATTTCTATTTTTTGGAACAGTTTCAGGAGAATAGGTATTAATTCTTCTTTAAATGTCTGATAGAATTCCCCTGGGAAGCCATCTGGCCCTGGGCTTTTGTTTGTTGGGAGATTTTTGATGACTGCTTCAATTTCCTTAGTGCTTATAGGTCTGTTCAGGTTTTCTATTTCTTCCTGGTTCAATTTTGGTAGTTGATACATCTCTAGGAATGCACTCATTTCTTCCATTTCTTTGATTTTGTTATTAATTGCCTTATATAATTGGCTGCTCCCATGTTAGGGGCATAGATATTTACAATTGTTAGATCTTCTTGGTGGATAGACCCTTTAAGTAGGATAGAGTGTCCTTCTTCATCTCTTATTACAGTCTTTGTTTTAAAATCTAGTTTGTCTGATATAAGGATTGCCACCCCAGCTTTCTTTTGGTGTCCATTAGCAGGGTAAATGGTTTTCCACCCCTCACTTTCAATGTGGGGGTGTCTTTGGGTCTAAAATGAGTCTCTTGCAGACAGCATATTGATGGGTCTTGTTTTTTAATCCAATCTGATAGCCTATGTCTTTTGATTGGGGCATTTATCCCATTTACATTCAGGGTAACTATTGAAAGATATGAATTTAGTGCCATTGTATTGCCTTAAGGTGACTGTTACTGTATATTGTCTGTGTTCCTTTCTGGCCTATGCTGCTTTTAGGCTCTCTCTTTGCTTAGAGGACCCCTTTCAATATTTCTTGGAGGGCTGGTTTCGTGTTTGCAAATTCCTTTAGTTTTTGTTTGTCCGGGAAGCTTTTTATCTCTCCTTCTATTTTCAATGACAGCCTAGCTAGATATAGTATTCTTGGCTGCATATTTTTCTTGTTTAGTGCTCTAAAGATATCATGCCAGTCCTTTCTAGCCTGCCAGGTCTCTGTGGATAGGTCTGTTGCCAGTCTAATATTTCTACCATTGTAGGTTACATATCTCTTCTCCCGAGCTGCTTTCAGGATTTTCTCTTTGCCTCTGAGACTCGTAAGTTTTACTATTAGATGTCGGGGTGTTGACCTATTTTTACTGATTTTGAGAGGGGTTCTCTGTGCCTCCTGGATTTTGATGCCTGTTTCCTTCCTCACGTTAGGGAAGTTCTCTGCTATTATTTGCTCCAATATACCTTCTGCCCCTCTCTCTCTTTCTTCTTTTTCTGGGATCCCAATTATTCTAATGTTGTTTCATCTTATTGTATCACTTCTCTCTCGAATTCTGCCCTCGTGATCCTGTAGTTGTTTCTCTCTTTTTCTCAGCCTCTTTATTTTCCATCATTTGGTCTTCTATATCACTGATTCTCTCTTGTGCCTCATTTATCCTAGCAGTTAGTGCCCCCATTTTTTATTGCACCTCATTAATAGCCTTTTTGATTTTGACTTGGCTAGATTTTAGTTCTTTTATTTCTCCAGAAAGGACTTCCACGCTTTTTTCAAGCCCAGTTAGTATCTTTAAAGTCATGATTCTGAACTCTAGGTCCGACATCGTACTAATGTCCATACTGAGTAGGTCCCTGGCTGACGGTACTACCTCTTGTTCTTTTTGCTGAGGTGATTTTTTTCGTCTTCTCATTTTGTCCAGAGGAGAATAGATGAATGAGAGGACAAAATGCTAACAGGTTAACAATGTCCTCTGCAAAGATACTCTGTATAATCAGAAAAAACCTGAAACCAGAGGAAAAGAAAGGGAAAGAAAGAAAAAAGAAAGAGAAAAAAAAACAAAAATAAAAAGATAAAAACAAAAACAGAACAATAGAAAAAAAGCAAAATATGATCAAATATGATCAGGCTAGTGCATAGATCAGTGCCACACACTAGATTTTGGGCGTATTTTGGTCTGTTAGAAAAAAGTGCCTCCTAAAATTTTAAAGGAAGAAAGACTTATATATGTACAAAATAAGGGTTGATACAATGAAGGAATGGAAGATGACTGTAAAGATGAAAATTATATAAGATTTTATAAAAGGAATTGATAAGAAGTTATTTGAGAAAAGAAAGAAGATTTAAAAAAAAAAGAAAAAAAGGAAGAGAATGTGACCAGGCAGGAGACTAGAACAAAGCCATACACTAGTGATTTAGGGTATATTTTGATGTGTTAGAAGAAACTGTATCTCAAAATTTTAAAGAGAGAACTTATATATATATACATATATATATATATATATATATATATATATATATGCCAAAAATAAGGGTAAGTACTATGAAGGGATAAAATATGACTCTACAAATGAAAAATTAAAAATGTTTTTTTAAAAAAGGGATTGATAAGATATTGGTTGAAAAAGGGAAAAAGAAAAATAAAAAAAAACAGTTAAAAAATTAACTTTAAAAACTAATGAATCATGGTAAAAAAAAAAAAAAACCCATGAATTCTATGTGCAGTATTCCCCTAGCGCTGGAGTTCTGTTCTCCTTGATCAGTAAACTTGGTCTTGGCTTGCTGGCTGTTCGTGCTGATCTTCTGGGGGCGGGGCCTGTTGCCGTGGTTTCCAAATGTCTTTGCCGGAGGTGGAATTGCCCTGCCCTTGTTAGTCCGGGCTAAGCAAGCTGCTTGGGTTTGCTCTCAGGAGCTTTTGTTCCCTGCAAGCTCTCGGTATAGCTTTGGAGGACCAGGGTGAAAATGGTGGCCTCCCAATCTCCACCCGGAGGAGCTGAGGACTCGGGGCCCCGCTCCTCAGTGCACCCCCAGAGAAAAGCAGTCACTCCCGTCTCCCTGGACTCCGGCCGCACTCCGTGCTCACCCAGCCTGTGACCGAGCGTTTCTATCTCTGGCATCTGACCTTGTGTGGAGTCTCCAAACCCAGCAGATCCCTGCGGTGCACTCCTGCGCTGCTCCTCCCGGGGGAGGAAGGGGAGTCTCCCCGGATCTGCCGCTTGTTGGGTCCCTGCTGGAGGAGCAGGGGCCCAACTGGACCACGGATCACAGTTTATGGCAACCCAGAGCTGAGAGACCACGCCTCGGCTCCGTCTCTGCAGCCGGCTTACCCGCTCTGATACCTGGGAGCTCTGTCGCACTCAGGCACTCCCGGTTTTTCTGTGACCCCAAGGGTCCTGAGACCACACTGTCCCGCAAGGGTTCCACCCCCAGCTTAGCCACTGCAGCGACGTCCCTGAGCGGAGCTGAATTCTAGAAGTTCTGATTTTGTGCTCCGTGGCTCTAGCACTTGCCAGAACCGGCCGACGGAGGCCCCTCCCCTGCCGTCTATCCTCCCGAATATCGCCTCGGATTCACTTTTCTGCATGTCCTACCTTCCAGTAAGTGGTCGCTTTTCTGTTCAGAGAGTTGTTGCTACTCTCTTCTTCGATCTCCTGTTGAGTTCATAGGTGTTCAGAATGGTTTGATCCCCATTTGGCTGAATTCCTGAGTCCAGACGAAATCCAGGTCTCCTACTCCTCCCCATCTTGCTCCACCCCCTGATCAGGAGTGACAGTTTAAGTGGGCACAGTCACTTTCAGTAATAAATATGAGACTGCATAAATAATCAAAAGTGCCTGGGAATCTGGAAAACCTAATAGAAATATCAAGTGATCCTACTACCCAGGGAAAATATCACTACATATGTTGAGACCTCACTTAGACCTACTACATCAATTTCATCCCCACCATCTATGATGTTCTTTTACATACTTCATTAAGTATTTTTTGAATTAATTACTTGGAATACAATAAAGCTCTGAGACTAAAAAACCAACTAGATAGACTCTCTCCCAGCTGTACAACAGAATAACAACTGGAATTAATGATCTTGATTAAGTGTTCCCGGGGTAGATAGTGCTGAAATAACTGGTTTAATATGGCTACAGTGTGCTGGATCTGTAGTCTTGGCCACTACTGAGTCTTGAGTAGGGAGATGAACAGGTGTAAATGTCAATGATACATATTGATGCAGAAACAGCTGCAGAAAACAAATGGACAATGTGCAAAAAAAAAAAAAAAAAGTTAGTATGGCCTCCTCCAGAGATGTTATGTCCTGGAAAAAGAGGAATTGGAAGATCATCTTGCAATAAAAATAGCAACTGATTCATCCAGCCTTTCTCTTAGGAAGCATGCATTCTTAGTTGAATATTTGAATATATGTGTATACTTATGTATATTGAGGACATTTTGTGACAAATTATTTTACCCACATACATGTTTATTGTAGTGGAAGGCAACAAACATATACAAATCTCAAGTGAACAGAGAGAAAAAGTACATTTGAATCCCTCATTTCTTTTTCAAAACATTTTTATTGGCTCACCTGGTGAAACAATGAACTTTGAAGTCACATCCCTTAATTCTGAATGCATCAATTAAAAATTGCCATACTTCTAAGCCCTGCTTGAGTTTGTTATTTATCTATGAAATAAGCACAATAATGTTCTATTTCACCAGGGTGCTGTGAGGAATAACTAGTAAAAATGACTGCAGCATATCCTTTTTAAAATAGAAGTGCTATGTAAATGCTAAGACCAAGGGTAATAAACTCACAAACAGGGATGTGTTCATAACAAAGTGTAATACATTTGAATAAATAAATGAAAAACATCCCACATAGAAACCAGAGAACCTTTAGTGCTTAGGCAACTTTTTTTAAAGATTTTATTTATTTATTTGACCAAGAGATAGAGAGAGCACAAGTGGGCAGAGCAGCAGGCAGAGGGAGAGGGAAAAGGAGGCTCTCTGCTGAGCAGGGAGCACGACGTGGGGCTCGATCCCATGACCTGAGCAGAAGGCAGACGCTTAACTGACTGAGCCACCCAGGCGCCCCTAGTGCTTAGGCAGCTTATAATAATTTTCAAGGGAATCCTCTCTGGGGGCAAGACATTGCTACTGACTCCTTTCAAAAGATCATTCTAAGTAAAAAAGGATTCCATCTCTTCTTGACTACTGATCATGTACTAGTGGTAGCCAGAATAAAAGAACTACTGGATTTGGTTCTAACCACTAACCATGAAATAAAGTAAACTGTCCATGTGTATTTATCCACTCTGCCACATGAAAGATTGTACGATTCTGCTCTGAATCTATTCAGAGAACAAAACGGATTTGCCCATTATAATCACAGAAGTCAGGTATGGGTAAAAATATGAGTGTTTTTACAAGTCAGAGATGCTCTCCATTGCAATGCCTTATTGAGTTAGTTCCCTTAACTACCTTATCGTTTTTGGATTCAATTTTGGAAAGATATAACTTCTCTATAATTCAGTTACTACCAAGCATTTTTCTTACTGAAAGAAATTTGTATTCAGACAAAACATGTGTCACAAGAGAGAAGTTCCTCCATGCTGACTGATGACACCACACCCTTCACATGTTCACACGCTAACAGAAGATGAACTGAATGAGAGTATCCATCTACATTGTGCAGCATATTCCACTGGTTCAACTTTGTCCTTGGTCACTGATATTCTACTATTCATTTTAGGCAGCCATTTGCATAGACTCATATTATGAGAAGCCTTTGAAGAAGAGTGGAGGTCATCTGTTCTAGAGAGAGAAATAAGGAAGGAATGCATTGTAGTACTTAGACTTCGACCCTCAAACAATCCTCTGAAGAAATCTTACAAAGGAGTACTTTTGATGCTGCTGCAAAATTGAGTTCAGTATTCCTGTATTTACCTGTCTTTTGTCTGAGTGTTTCAAGATTTCAAATGACTTCACAAACTTCCACACTGTATTTCTTCCACTGCTACTATGATATAGGAGGTGAATCTTCTGCCTTCCCTCTAATATTTTTTTTAAACAGGGCAGAGAAGTTTTCTTTAAAGAATCTTTACAAGGAATGGCCAACCTGTTCAAAAATAGCTTCGCTGACAGCTTCAGAACTGAACTTAAGCTGTATCTTCTTTTTTTTTCTTTTAAGCCCCTGAAATAATTGGAAGAATATTTTTATTATACCATCCATCTGGAAAAGGAAGGCTGAGATACGATGAGAAGGGCCATTCTTTCTTGTGGTATTTTTGGCTGTGTCTCAGGGTGGGATGTTTGATATGTCATGAGAAAGACGGCTCTCATTAGATTTCCAGGCATTTGCACAGCCACCAGAAGAGCTCAAAGGGGAAAGATCAGCATCCGGTCAGTAACCTATAAAATTTTGGTCTTTTGACTTCTTGTTCTAATTCTTAAAACAGCATTTTTTCCTTTTTGTTAATATTATTTAGTCTTCTTTTTCCTCTCTCTCTCTCTCTCTATTTTATTTCTTTACTGCTTTTTTACGTTGAGTTTCTTAACAGTCTAACCACACGCCCAGGACCATTTGCCACTTTATAATAGTAATAACCCATGTTTATGCAAGATGGTTCCCTCAGAAGCTCTGAGTACTTCATAGATGCCATCCTATTAAATCTGATAACTTCCCTGATGGATGGTCACATAGTATCTTCCAATCTTCCTGAATTTCTAGACAGGGAACTGAGTTTAGAAATTTGTTCATGTTCATTCTCATCAATACTTTTCCTGGCTTACTATGTAAAAGTATGACATCATAAACAAAGTCAAGATTGAAATAATATGGCCTTATTAGCTATGTTAGTTTCTTTGTTATATGCATATATGCCCTACATTTGGACAAAATTTCATGATGTCTTGCTTGGTATTAATTAGAAACATTAGTTATTGTTCATTAGTCATTATCTAAGACTAAAGCATATAATTTTTATCTGGATCCGTCTCTTTTTTGAGTTTTCCAACAAACTCAGCTTTGTTTGCAGTAGCTAGCTACACATATTAATGTATGTGAATCAAAGTTTAACAGAATATAAGCAAATTCACATGCGGATGTAAGTTATTAATTTTTAGGATTTAAGAATAAAATAAATTCACACAACACTATGTATTTAGGTGCTGGACCTACTTCAGTATTGTTTCTGGGTAACTAAGGCATAGATATGATCATTGATAGAAAATTGGTACTTCAAAATATAACAAAAAATGATAAAACAGTGACTGGTTAAAGGCCATATAACATATTCAAATGCAAAAAATGGCAATAAAGGTATATTGAGAACCAGAGGTTGATGTATGTAACATTTGTATTTAATATCTTCCTATTAATAATCTATCTTTTGGCCCCATTAATGGTTCTACTCTCTCCCTGGTCCAGTGCCTTCATGACAGGGAGTTAAATTTAATGATTAAGAGAAGGGGCTTTGGAAAAACTTGGATTAGCATTGGAATCCAGCCCTATTCCTCACTGATGATGGATAAAAGGAAAGCTATGTAAATCTTGGTTTCCTCATTGACAATAAGAGGTTAATAAAAAAATACCACCACAACTACATAGGGTTGTTGAATGGATTAAGCATGTGTAAAAGAATTAACATGTGTCAGGAATCAATGTGTTCAATAAATAATAATAATAGTAACAATTACTTTCTTATTCTCTAGTTATGATGGCTCAGGTCCTGACTTGTGCTTTCCTTGCCCAGTTAGCATCCCTGCACCAACACTACATGCATCTAGCGTGTGTTCCTCTGAATTTGATTGGAATTTATTGTGACTATATTATCCCCATGAGGGTCTTTGATGGGACTTTTAGCTAGTCTGATAGTCCTTATAAACAAAATAGTAAGTGAAAAACCAAATAAGACTTCCAGGCCTTTTCTTTTACCCAATTTGTGAGCACATATTTTAAGAATGGAACTATGAAGTCCATACAAATAGTCATAGAACATACAGCTAAAAGGAACATTGGTCTTTGTCCAGTAAAAACTCTTTTTAATAACGAAATTAAGTCTCTAGGACTTTCTGAGGTTAATAGTCTGAGTATACTTAGGATGCAGAAACCATGTAATTTTTTAAAACCGTGTGTGTGTGTGTGTGTGTGTGTGTGTGTGTAAAGATTGTTAATTAGGTACTGAAGAACTGGAGTCAAAAAGAGAGCAAGCTATCACAGAGGTAGCAATTTCAGGCGGCAGCTTCCAACCCTTGGGCCAAGACAAAGCTAGAACTACTGAAATTGAAATTTAGGAGCTTCCAGGAAGGATTCTGCGAAGCTGAAACACAGGCTGCTAAACAGAGAATGCCACTAGGTCTGTGCTGCTGCCTCTAACCTCAGAAGAGGGGCCCCATGGAGCTGTTAGTCAAAATAGTTGGTTTGTGCTGGTATCTCTAAGGGGATGCAATGAAACTGGTTCTGCAAATCTTGGACAAACTTCAAAATGAATTCAACTACTACTAACTGGAATGAATTGCTACTGCCAAAGTGAAGACACATTGCTAGAATAATAGTGACAGGAGGAGGAAGGAACAAGTTTCTTCTCCCCTTTCCAATCTTCTATTTTCCCTCCAGGGCCCACCTATCAGCAGAGCATAATAGAGAGCCAACTGGAAAAACAGAATGTGGTTTGCGGTTCCAGCCCCAGCATCAAAGGTCACTGAAGAGTGGGTTAAAGCTGAGATACTCCCCTGACTAGCACAAGAAGTTAGTGGGAGACTCAGATATACTACCAAAGCAGACAGAATAACTAATGGTAGACCGTGGAAGTGATGGATGAAAAGTACGTCCCCAAATTTGTTCATTTCTTTATCTTATCTCTTGCATATAAGGAATCATGTAGAATTTCCCAATGCTCTATACCCCTGCCTCTCACATTTATGGACTGCTCTTCTTCCACATAAGTTAGTTCACACTTTGACTTCCTCTCATTTGGTTTTTTTTCCCCTTGTGGCAGATTTTGAAACCAGACTTTAGTCTCTCATTCACGGAATACTGGAAATTTGCAAAGAAGGATTTCAGGTCCTCTGTCACACACACAAAATATGGTAACTATGTGAGGAAATGGATATGTTAATAAATCTTACTGTGGGAATTACTACACTATGTATACATATATCAAATCACCATGCTATATACCTTAAGTATATATAAATTTTATTTTAAAAACACAAAGAGGGAAATTCTGGGAAGTGAGAACTGAAACTTTAAATGGGTCTACATTGTAGCTGGAAGAAATTAGACTGGATGCCCACCACCACCCGAGATTCATGCTTTCAACACCATCTTTTATTCTCAGAGAAATTCTCCATTCGAGAGTCTCTCTTCAGCTTTGGCAATTCATATCCTTCCTCATGATTCTCTCAACCTAATCTCACTGCAGTATTGTTTTCTGTTTGGTTCCCAGGATTCTGTAGACTCAATTTAGTGGACTGGCACTGTACATTTTGACCTTCTCTCCACCCTGACAAAGATTTCCACAGTGCTAAAGCTCCTGTAACCAGCTGCTTCATACCATACTGCACACGATTGCCTCTATTCAGCACCTTGGGTTAGGTAATACTTCAGTAATATTCTATTACCCTGATCTTTTTTTTTAAGATTTTATTTATTTATTGGAGAGAGAGAGAGCATGAGAGGAGGGAGGGTCAGAGGGAAAAGCAGACTCCCCGCCAAGCAGGGACACCCGATGTGGGAGATATCTAGTTTATAGGGTGGTTGCTAGGATTAAATGATAGTGCACAAGTGAGAAGTTAGTATGTTTAAGCCAGACCAGAGACTCAGATTTGTGGGCAGCATTACACTACTGGCGAGACTACTTTTTAGAAGAACCCTTAGTGCTCTAACTAGACCAAACTCTTGAATGTAACTCAAAGTTCTAGTGTTTAGAAAAATGTCACAGATTGTATAATTTTACTGAAACATTATCCAGCTACATGTTTTGATTTATACAGGGTCTAGGAGCACAGTGCAAAAGAACATGAACTTGTCCTTATTAACAGACCTATCTGAAGAACCAGGAGTTATTGCAGGAAGCCAGAAGCCAGATGAAGGGAGAAAATAAAGAGATAGGTCTAGAAGAAAGGACCAAACTGAGGGGCAGGGCCTGGAATGATTATAGTTGACATGTAAGGGGTGCACTTGGCCGCTCCAACCTGAGATCCACCTGGGTTCTTCTTTTCACACCCAAGGTTTTTTTTTTTTTTTTTTTTTAAGATTTTATATATTTATTTGACAGAGAGAGAGAGCACAAGTAGGCAGAGCAGCGGGCAGAAGGCAGAGGGAGAAGCAGGCTCCCCGCTGAGCAGGGAGCCCGATGCGGGGCTCCGTCCCAGGACCCTGGGATCATGACCTGAGCCGAAGGCAGACGCTTAACCAACTGACTTACCCAGGAGCCCCCCAGATTCTGTTTACTCTGAGAAATAAAAGTACAACATATAGCGATCCTACTCCCTCTGTTGTGGAAACACCTTCCAAAAGGCTGACCACAAGGTGCAGGGAGTACTTTCCTTCTGGCATAACGAAGCAGGTAGGGGCTTACATAGCAAAAGAATAGGATGGTGATAATTATATTTGCAATAAGACTTCATAAAATGGCCTAGTAGTTATATCTGAAAGCATTACTGGTCAGGAATATCAGAGAAGAGGAATTCTGGAAAAATATTCAATTTCCTGAGAAGGTGGTCGTTGATTACTACTTTGAAAATTATACATTTGCACTAACCATCAGTAAATCTTGAGGTGCACCAAGTATATTTAGTAAAACCTTGCACATTACCTGGCACAGAGTAAGTGATTGATATCCCTCAGTCCAAAAAAAAGTCATAGTAGCAATCAATTTCCATCCCAAATGGACAGTTTTCCACCTGTATTCCTTTACTGACATAGTTTCTGTGTTTCTAGAATATCTCCGCTCAATATGCCACAGCTATTTATTGTAAGTGGCAATTTTCTGATTAAGGGAAAGCTCCCTCTTTGAGACCCACTTCCAACCCACTCTCTTCTGTACCTTTTCTCCTCAAACTTTGGTCCATATAACAGCAACATCAGCATCATTTTGATGCTTATTAGAAATGCAGATTATAGGGGCACCTGGGCGGCTCAGCCAGTTAAGTGTCTGCCTTTGGCTCAGGTCATGATCTCAGGGTCCTGGAATCAAGTCCCTCATTGGGCTCCCTGCTTAACGTTAAGTGTGCTTCTCCCTCTACCCTTCTCCCCTGCTTGTGATCTCTAAATAAATAAATAAATAAAATCTTAAAAAAAAAAAGAAATGCAGATTCTAGGCTCAGTACCAGATCTACTTAAACAGAATCTGCATTTTACCATGACCTCTAAATGATTACCCTCATCCATCTTTGAGAATCCTGAACTTCTCCCCTAATTTGTGCAGGTTCTATTTAGCCTGGTAAACTAAGATTTACTTGAGAAGAGCCTTTGAAAACACCTCTGCCTGATACTTTTTAGATAGAAGGTATTTCATATGCCTGTTAAA
Source organism: Zalophus californianus (assembly GCF_009762305.2). Lineage (NCBI taxonomy): Eukaryota > Metazoa > Chordata > Mammalia > Carnivora > Otariidae > Zalophus > Zalophus californianus. The sequence goes on from NC_045597.1 coordinate 50,211,285, forward strand.
TTTGACTTAGAACATCTGTATCACCCATATGAAAAACTAATCATTGGTAGCATCTTTATAATTAATTTTAATCGAAATTAGTGATATTTTAGATGAAATGATGTGATCAGAACACTAAATAAGAGAAAACAAAAACAGAGCTTGTCAGTGTTCTCTTCTTCCTTTTCCAATAGATAAAATTTTATATGTCTACTTCATAGAAACAATATCTTCACTGTATTTTTCAAACAAAGAGAAATCAGAGACTAAGATACTTTCCTCTGTGTTAATCTCCTTGCCCAGACTAGATTCAAAAATGTCATATCGTATCATATTTAACATTGTCACAAATTAAATATGAAAATTATATTTAAAATGGAAATCAGAGTGCATATTTTATTTGCATAGGATTTTTTTCCAATTTTTATTTGTTTTCTTAGAGCATTATTTTATTATTGTAGTTATGCACACATTTCCTTTTAATTTCTATTCATTCTTCATTTGTGTGTATGTGTGTTGCTGGGGTAGAAAGAGAAGAGCACAGTACTCTTTATGTACTTTTTTTAATATATAATTGCTCCCAAGTAGAGTAATTTGAGTTATTTCTCTCAAAAGTGTTGTGCTCTCTTTCCTTCTAAGTTGATAAAGAGAATTTCTTTAGGGTGTATTGTTCTAAGGAGCAACAGGGGGATCTGTCTGACACAGCACATAGTAGTTCAAATGTAGCATTTCACGGTCTCTGAGATCTTGGAATCTTGTTTCTTTCACAACACAGAGAAGCTTTACAGGGAAAGGGGAGACTTGCTAAGTTTCCCTTAACACTGTAAGTACTTTATAAGCTTATTCTCTGGTGAAATTTTAGTAGATTTCCTGCTTGTACTGTCTTCATTTTAATCTCATTACTGTTCTACAAAACAAAGGAAATAGGCATTAACGCTTCCAAATACTATTCATTTTATAATCTGTGAAGACAAGCTTACATGAAGGTTTGTGTAAAATTTTCAAGAACTAAAACATGAAATGTGGAATTAAAACAAAAAGCACTTTCATTTTAAGGACAAGAGGACAATATGCTGTGTTATCATCAAAAAGCAGTTCAGTTCCGATCGACATAGAAAACATATACTATTTATTCACAAAATACTTATTGAGAGGACATTATGGGCGGGCATGACACCACCCACAGGGGATGTATTTGTGAATCAATATGCCCTCGTGGATCTTACAGTCCATTCCCTACACAAAACATAAATGCAAAACAACATGTCCCTAAAATATGATAAAGCAACGGAGTAAACAAACAAGGTCAAGTAAGTGAAAACAGACTAGTTAGGGAAGAATTTTCTGAGAAGGTCTTATTTAAGCTGAGAGCTGAAAGCTTGAGGTGGGTACCATTTTTGGAATTTTTCAGAAACTGAAATAAATTAGAAGTGGCTTGCTTGTGAATACAGTGGTACCAGATGAGGTTGAAAAGTGCTCCACAGGCTAGATTATCCAACCACTTGCAGAGCATGGTGTTTTGCATTTTATCTGAAGCAATCAGCAGCTATCAAAGAAGTTTAACAGGGTAGTGAAGTGATAAAATTTATATTTTAAAAGTATTTCCAAGGGTGCTGAGTGGATATCAGATTGGAGGAGAGCAAAAATTGAAGAGCAAATAAAAAGATATTGTACCTGCTAAGCAAAGAGAGAAAATGGTGTGCTGGATGAAGTTTGGCAGTGATGATAGAGAGGAACAGCTAGGTACGAGATAGATTTTGGAGGGATGGACCTTCAGACTTGATTAGATAGGGATAGTAAATTAGCTTTAAGGAATATGGTCATCAAATTGGCTTCCTCTTATCTTAATGGTTGGGGCATGGAATTGTCCTTAATAAAGCGTGAATTCTGTTTAACCACAAAACTCGGATATCTGTATTTGGCTTTTGGAACTTTAGCCATTTACTATTTTAGATGAAAGCAATAGAAAGTGACCCCATCTAAACAAAGAATTAATTGGAAAGATACCAGGGATCTTACTAATGCAGAGGTAAAATTAATAAACCAAGTTTGGGAGAGTCCCGGTGAAACCTCGTTAATAGCATAAAGCTGAGGGGCACCTGGGTGGCTCAGTCGTTAAGCGTCTGCCTTCGGCTCAGGTCATGATCCCAGGGTCCTGGGACGGAGCCCCACATCGGGCTCCCTGCTCGGTGGAAGGCCTTGCTTCTCCCTCTCCCACTCCCCCTGCTAGTGTTCCCTCTCGCTGTGTCTCTCTCTGTCAAATAAGTAAATAAAATCTTTGAGAAAAAATAAAAGTTGAACAAAAAAATCAAAATGGCTGCACTAATGCTTCAGTGAAGCTCAATTTTAAAGTAACCTTTTTCCTCTCTTCCACAAACCTCCCCTCCTCCCTTCTTAGCCTTTTGTCTCAGGAGTCTGCACCGCCTGAAAACATGAGGAATGAGGTTGTCAGCACATACACAAGTCTTGTGGAAAACGGCTAGATCCTGTATTTCCCTAAAAAGAACCCCAGCCCCTTCCTCTGGGAGGGTTTGTAGTTTCTGAAGGCCATAGCCTGTTGCAGCCTCCTTTGCAAAAAGCAATAGAGCTGCTATTCCTCTTTATCCCAAACCCTCTTCACATTTTATTTTGGCTCCAAAGCATGGAGGCTGGAAGTTCAAGAAATTATTAGAGCAGGAATCCCCCAGTCACCAGGGTACCATGGTTAGAATAAAACCCAATCACTTTTTCCGTCTTTGCCTTGTTCATTTAAGAGTCAGTGTCCCATGAGAGAGGGTCTGATTACACATTCCTGTGCAATGCTGGAGTTGTAAGGGAAAAGACCTAAAGGAACTGCCAAGGTCCTTTTAACTTCATAGTGAGAGCCAATATAGACCTTGAATTACAGTCCAACTATCGCTGCATGATAGGAGGAAGAGAGAATTCCCTCAAAGATGATGGATTCTGGGAAACCACCAACCTAAAAATATCCATGAAAATAACGCAATAGTTTATCTGCTGGCTTTTAGTAGCAGGCTATCTAGCTTTGATATTCTATGTTGATCTTAAAGATATTTATTTTTATTTCACCATATTCTATAGAACATATTCTATAATATTATTTTCAGGAGTATAATATAGTGATTCAATAATTCTATATATTACCAGGTGCTCATCAGGACAACTGCACTCCTTAATCTCCATCATTTATTTCCCCCATCCCCCCTCTGCCACCTCCCCTTTGGTAACCATCAGTTTGTTCATTACGGTTAAGACTGTGTTACTTGGTTTGTCTCTCTCTCTCTTTTTCTTTTGCTCGTTTGTTTTGTTTCTTACATCCCACATATGAGTGAGATCATATGGTATTTGTCTTTCTCTGACTGGCTTATTTCACTTAGCATGATACTCTCTAGCTCCATCCATGTCCTTGCAAATGGCAGGATTTCATTCTTTTCAGGAATTAAGTTCTTTAATCATTTTTATTTTGCTTCATTTATCTTACATTTGTCTGATTAGTCCAATTCCTCTATTAAAAGCAATAATAGGACTACACATTTTTTTTAACTTTTCCATCAGCAGTTAAATTTTAAACCTTTTTGCACATCCTTTTTGCAAATAAGAAAATTAAATTGCTAGGTGAGAAATTAATAAAATGAACAAAGGGAAAAAACAGGCTTCACTTCATTGCTATGCATGCCTTTAAAGATATGTCCAGAATAACCATTTGGAAATCAGTATCAAATAAAATTAAACCACTTGATTACTTGTCAAAGAACAAATCCATGAATGCTAATTTGTTCTTCTTACTGCATGTTAAATCAAGGCACATTGTTCCTTGAGCCTGATATCCTGGAGGAGGCTTATTAAGGCATATCTGTCCCACAGGGCAATTTACCCAAATCTGGTAATTTAAGTATAGAACATGATAATAGAAAATTTTATAGAAGAATTATTCCTGAAAAAGCAGCAGTATCAGGACATTGTTGTTGAGGCAGTACTGCAGGTTAGCTAAAAACCTTGTCTTTGGATTCAAATATGGGTTTGGAGCTTACTTCTCCCATTTATTAAGAGTGTGAACTTATAGAAGTTAATTATCCTCTCAAAGTCCCATTTTTGGGGGTAAAATGTAAAATTCTGTAAAGTGTATAATGAGTTTTAGGTACCCGACAATTGGTGGTGATGATGACGATGGTGGTGATGATGACAGAAAGGAACAGGATAGGACAAGAGGGAATAACTCTGCTGTGACATATTGGCTGCCCAAAGGACAATCTGTGAATGAAAGCGAAGAGAACCAGCAGAAATGCAAGGAGAATCACAGAGCAGCACAGTAACATACTTTCTCAGAAAATCCTTGGGCTTGTCAGTTAGTAACTGAACTTTAGTATTCCTTGACAAAGTTCATTTTATTCCATCCTATTAACCTTCTTCCTCCAGTCAAAATTATTGAGGCAGGTGGTAGGACTCCTGGCCATGGGAAGCTATCAGTGCAATATTGGGCTGTTAGTTACCAAAGGCATCTGAGGAGAATACACAAGTGGTGATTTTCTCCCCCTGGTGAATTTAACAGCATGAAATCTCAGATAGTCTCTCCTGCCATATCCCACTTCTTTAAAAAATAAAATAAAATAAAACTGTAGACTGCCTTTTTTAATGGGAGTGCAGAATGCTCTCCCCGTCAGTGAGTAATCCTTCTCAGGCAGGAATACTGGGTCTCATTTTCTACATAAATGGAAAAAAGGTAATCTTATCTCCAGCACTTCCCTCTTCTGTGTTATGCAGGTTTAGCCAGGCTAAAGCTGTTGACAGGAAATTCTCCACTCCGATGAGAAGCCAAGATGAGAAGGGAGGTATCGCAATGGTGACGGAAAAGCTTTATATAATGAGACAAATCCCAGCACCTCTAGGGAACTCATTCAGTATGGAAACCATTTCGTGTTTCTTTCATTATGGGAATGATACACTGTCTATTAAAAGTACAGAAGTGAGATTGTCCAGACAGTTATTTTAATAGGGTGACTTGCTTTGCATTGTCATTTGGTTTTGCAAACAATAGCATGTAAGCCTATTTGTCTACAGCACCATGCTTCAAATAAGTCTAATCTATCATAGTATGGTGGCGTTAGCACCTCTTATTATATAAACCTGTCAGGGCATTACAACATAAACAACACATTCTGCCCAGCTGCAAAACACTTATTCAAGGAGTCCATTTAGTTTCATAAACTTTTTCTAAGTCTCTGACACCTTAAACAAACTATGACAGGCATTTCTATTGTATGCCAACCAAGGGGAAAGACTCACTATATAAAATGTATCTGGTGACTACCAACAAAAAGAAAAAGATATGAGATAAAATAAGCCTCCAGTGGAAAAAATTCAGATATATTAATAATTACTAGGAAAATATTCATTTCTCTTTCCTGTCTTCAAAGCAGACAAAGGATAAAATTTAGCTCAGAATCAGAAATCTATTTCAACTTTGGTTTACATAATTATTTCCTCACTGGTAGAACCAGTCTCCTTTTGGTATTGTTACAGTGTGTTTTCCTGTGCTGATCCATTTGCTATGATGCTATTTAAACACAAATAGTATATGGGTAAATACATGTAAATTTATATATTATACAACATAATATGTCATATTATATATATACATATATATACTCTGTGACTATAAACATGTACATAAAAATATGTGTTCTCTAGAAATTACAGGCAGCTTTCTCCCACGTGTGTGTGTGTGTGTGTGTGTATATATATATATATATATATATACTCTGTGACTATAAACATGTACATAAAAATATGTGTTCTCTAGAAATTACAGGCAGCTTTCTCCCACGTGTGTGTGTGTGTGTGTGTGTGTGTGTATATATATATATATATATATATATATATATATATAAAAGAGTAAATAAAATCATGAAGTAAGGCACACCATTCTGGGCTTACATATCTATTTTCTATAGAGTAATTACTCTTCTCTAAACTGAACTTCCTAACTGAAATGTGCCCTAAAGCAATTCTGCATCATAGCTCTGTGGTTTATAGAACTGGTCCCAATTTCTTCCAACTACACCATTTAGAAATCTCCCCAAGTATTGACAAGATGAGCTACAGCTGTTCACAGAGGAGAGCAAGCTTATATGAAGAGAGACAAGTATACTTTCAAGGGACTAAGATTTGAAATATTGATATAGTCACATTAATTGAATTTTTGCCTTGAGAAGTGATTACAAAAATGTTGCTCCAATATTAATTTGTATCTGCTTTGGATAAGATTAACATTAATTTCTTCGCCAGTCCCCATTACTCTTTTATTATTCATTAGCATCTCTCTTTGCATGTGTAAGAGACCTTGATGAAGCCTGTTTATTCATAGACTAACCTTTTTAAATAATTCTAACAGCTCTCTAACAGTAACCTTCCTGGCATGCTGACTATCTTGTCTTTGTTTCATTATTCAGTGCTTGCACTCTATCCTCCACTTGAGATGCTGAACATGAATCATACTCCTCTTCGTATTGCTCCCTTCCTCCCACTAAAATGTCCTCTGCAGCCCGATCCCACAGGAGAGCTCTGCTCACAAAATACTGCTGCAAAATAGTCTCCTGGTTGGATCAGGGACACTATAATTTCCACAGATCTCGAGGGCAATTATCGATCTATTTTTTTTTTTTTTTTGCTCATTACATATTCGTTACGTTTTAGTGCATTGTTCATTTACCTTTGTTAGGATATTTCATTTGAGTTTGCCTTTGATGAGACTTCTGGAGGTGACATTTTATCTTTTCTTTGTGTATGGAAGCTCTCAGGCTTATTTTTCTGAACAGATAAAATGGACAAAGCAGTGAGAAGGAGAGGAAGAAAACCAGGAGAAGAAAAATAGAATCAGCAAAGTAATTATATTTTTCTACAAGCTGGGACATCATTGTCTTTAAGCCTCAAAGCCTGTATCAATACTTGAAAATGAGCAAATATAATTTTTCATTTCCATGACAGATTTAGACATCTACCTTAAAATAAAACCTAGGACAACTTCTCACATAAGATCACAGGTTTTCTTCTTTTTGAGTTCGAGTCAAAATTTTTCACTGTGGAACAGACTAAAATATATGTTCGGATATTTCTGGCTTTAAGCATTGTGTTTACGACCCTGAAGGGACACTATGTGTAAAATGTGTCCAGGAAAATAAATTTCTCTTATTATCAGTAAAATAATGATCATTTCACTATTTTAAGGAAGGAAATTTCTTATATTCCTATAATCATTCAAATATATATATCTTTCCCATGGCTTCTTCTACTTACTCACAAAACAGAAATAGAAAAAAAAGTTCAGCAGAGTTGGCAAAAACCCTAACAGTTGTCATTTGATAGATTACAGAAATTATGTAATATTTATTGTGTCCCTCCATAAATGCACTGAATATAAATTTAATTTGCAAACATTCCACTTTTTAACTTCTGATACATTTGGATAACACTGGGTAATTTATTACTATCAATTGTTTGTTTTATAAGTTTTTTGTTTGTTTGTTTTCATGCGAGATTTGAAGCCTATACTACCAAAGCTCCTGCAGCAAGGGCGAGGCACATCAAATATGATTTCTTTTCACCAGACCCATTACAGCACAAGGGAAGTCTTGTAACAAAGACCACTTGAGGCTACAGTGAACAAAATGCCCTGGGTTTGATAGAACTTTCAAAATTAAATAGTCTAGGGGTGCCTGGGTGGCTCATTCGGTTAAGCGCCTGCCTTTGGCTGCGGTCATGATCTCAGGGTCCGGGGATCGAATCCCACATCGGGCTCCCTGTTTTGCCGGAAGCCTGCTTCTCCCTCTCCCACTCCCCCCGCTTGTGTCTGTCACATAAATAAATAAAATATTTTTTAAAAAATCAAATAGTTTAGGCACCTTTTACAACTTGTCATAACAAAACTTACTTCAGTTAAATAACTTAGTTAAGGGAATTCATTAAATTTACTATTGACTTCACCTGACCCAGGAATAAAAGCATGTTATAGGCTGCAACCCAAGCAACACACACTGTAACACACAAAGCCAGGCAATGAACTTCCGCTAAAGAACTGCAAGAAATCCAGGAACACATTGTACCGGGCCACGTATATACAGCAGAACAGAGCCAAACCAATGAGGAAAAAGATCTCCCCTTTATTAGAAAGACAGAGGAGGTTACCATTTTAAAAGCCCACCGAGATGGAAGCTTTCATTGGGAAGTTAATGTTCTTCTTTGACAGAAATAAGGATGGGGGCTCCAAACATAGGAAGGGGCTTCACCTGTAAGACAGGTGATACTCCCAATTAAATGAAGATATCTAAAGATAGAGGGGTTGAGTTCAAATTTTAAAAATCCAGGGGACTTAAGTAATTGAGTGGAGAAATGAATGGCCAAAAATCAAGAAAGGACATTCTCTATGAGACAGAGAAAGAAACACACACACAACATGTTGTGTTAACCAAAATTTACCATGAAGCAAGGATTGCCTTTCTGACTTTGTGTGTTTGTGTGTATCTCTCGGTGTGTGGATATACATATATATTTGTATACTGTAGAAACTTTAGTCTATATTGCAAACAGTTTTCTATATCAGATACAAACCCCTCAAGTTTAATAGCTATATTTTTATTACATATCTGAAACATATTTGAACCGAACCTCTACTATTGGACAATTGTACACTCAAGTTTTCTCTCTCTCTCTCTCTATATATATATAGTCTCTCTCTCACTGTGTGTGTGTGTGTGTGTGTGTAGTCTCAACCACAGCGAGATTAACAACCTTAAGAGTATTTATCTTTGTGGAATTTATGATTATTTTCTCAGAATAGATTACTGGAAATAAAAATTTTGTTATTGGTTAGAGAAGATCGAGAGGGAAGTCAGAGCCCAAGGGGTGTATATATACAAATTGAACATTTTGAAACTAACTGATGAACATTTCCCCAGAAAAATTTGTTGCAGTTTACATTCCCCTTTGGGAGTTTATGAGATAAGCTTTCTCCCAACTCCTTATCTGCCCTGGGTTGGTCATTGTTCTCATTTATCAACAATGGCATAATATGGCTTTTTAAATCTGTTACACAATACTTATACCATATTCCTATTATAACTTTATGATTTTTTTGGACATTTTACCCTATTTCACTTATATGTGTGCCTATTCTTTTATCAGTACGGCATGTTTACTGATTTATAATGAGTTTAATACCTGGCAGTGCAAAAACTACCTTCATTACCTCTCTTTTCCATGATTTATTAGATATACTATTTTAATTGTTTTGGATAAGGTTTAGAATTATTTTTTTTCACTTATTTGGACAATTGATTTGAAGGACAGAAAACCAAAAATGTAATTTGGTTGAAAAAATTGTAAATTTAAAGATTTGAGGCAAATCTGCTTCTTTGCAACATTAAGAGTACTCATCCAGGACAAATGCTCTTACTCTATTTATATATTCTTTGTAGCAATTAATATAGTTCTGTACTTTTTTAACATAGTAATTTTTGTACATTTTTGTAAATTCTTAATACTTTCAGAAACAATCTTGTAGTTTTATTAACATACAAGCACTATTTTTTGTAAAATTCTTTCTTAGGTGTTTTACGGATTTTGTTCTTGTGAATGAGGCTTTTTCCAACTATAATTTGTAACTAATCTTTTCTGGAAATACAGAAGAGATACTAAGTGGTATATATTGACTTTATAACTGGCTATTTTAGTAAACTTCTTGGTTTAAAACCTTTTCAATTGGTGCAATTAGAATTAAAGCAATCTTGCAAATTTAAGAATGATAAAAATTTATTCCTTCTTTACTGCCATTCAGTTATTTCTCTCCCTCCCTCCTCCTTCCTTCCTTGTTTTCTTGATTGGAATTTCCATATGGGGAGAAAAAAAATGCTTAACAATTCTTGTGACTATGAAGATCTGTCTTATTCCTGGCTTTAGTGGACATGCCTTGAGTCTTAATTTTTTTTTTAAATGGTAATCTGCAGTGTTTGGACAAGATTTTAATATTCATGCTGCTCAAAGGTACCTTTTTGTGTAACTTATATGTGGAATCCAAAAAAGGAAAAAAAAAAAGTAAAAGTCATAGAAACATAATAGAAAAGTGGTTGTCAGGGGCTGGGGGTGGGGTGGGAAGATAGTGGTTTATAAAGGGGTACAAAGTTTCAGCTCTAAGATCTGAGGATCTAAGGTAAAGTGTGGGACTATACTTGATAATATAAAAAAACTTACTGTGTCAAAGCTTAGTTGAACAAAGGTAAAAAGGTTATTTTACTATAAGTCTTCTTAGACCCCTTTACATTCACACATACAAAAGCACACTCTCTGAGAATGGAGAAATATTTCTCACATGCATTTGAACACAGACCCCTGTTTCCCTTTTTTTATAGAACATATATTATTACCTCTCCAAAAAGTTGTTTTCTACGCTTCAGGTATATTTCATCTTAAATATAGTGTTGATAATTGGCTTCAGATTGTTTTTAAAGATTTTATTTATTTATTTGAGAGACAGAGACAGAGAGAGCACAAGCAGGGGGAGGGGCAAAGGGAGACGGACAAGCAGACTCCCCGCTGAGCAGGGAGCCTGATGCGGGACTGGATCCCAGGACCCTGAGATCATGACCCAAGCTGAAGGCAGATGCTTAACCAACTGAGCCACCCAGGTGTCCCTTGGCTTCAGATTTTTAACATTATCATGGTAAGAGTATAATACTCTCCTCTAAATTTGCTAGACATTATCAGAAAGGAATAGTGAATTTAAATACCATCTCATATGATTTTGCCTGTGACTTAATGATTTATGGTTTACCTTATAGGCTCCTCAGTGTTCAACTATTCTACCATCTCTATAATAAACTCATGTAATAACTCAAATCTAAATCCAAATCTCTTGTAAATGAGGTATTTATGAATATTTTGCAAGTAATTTTTTCAGGTTTCATTACAATTGCAACGCTGGTTTTTTTTTAAGAATGAAGGATTATCAAATTTTATACGTTCTTTGCTCTATGAAGGCACTTTGCCTGTTCCTTGAAAATTGTATCGTTTTCAGCGTGCCTGGGTGGCTCAATCGGTTAAGCATCTACCTTTGGCTCAGGTCATAATCCCAGGGTCCTGGGATGGAGCCCTGGGTTGGGCTCCCTGCTCAGCGGGGAGCCTGCTTCTCCCTGTCTTCCTGCCCCTCCCCCTGCTTGTGCTCTCTTGCACTCTCTCTCTCTGTCAAATAAATAAGTAAAATCTTAAGAAAAAAAGGAAATTTTATAGTTATCTTCCATGAAAGAAATGGAGATTCTACTTAGAGGGATTTTTTTGACATTTATTATTTTGAAACTTCTCATAATTGATTATTCCCATTTTCTACTTTTGAATTAATTTTGGTAATTTATGTTTTTCTCAGGAATTTAAACATTTGAATGTATCAGTCCAGTGTTACCCAAAGTGATGGTTTTACAATTTTTAAGTTATATGCATCTGTGGCTCTATGATCATTCTCATTTTCAGTGTTAAAAATTTGCCCTCATATATATTTGCCATCATATTTATTACTGATATTTGCAAAGAACTAGCTGATCAAATTACTGAATAATTTTAACTTGTTACTGCTTTTTCTGTTTGCTTTACCTTATTTTTTACTCATACTTTCTCCAATTGTATTATTTTTTTAAAAAATGGGCCCTGAAATCCTATTTTTTTTTTCTAATTTACCAATAATATCTTTAAGGAAGTGTATTTTCTTTGAATAGTTTAATTACCTCATAAATTTTGACATATTATGTTTTCAAATAAAAGGTTCTCAATTTTGAAACATGTTTAAATTATCCATATTGTCATTTTGTTTTATTTTTATTCAGAGAATAAGATCTGTACATTTGAGATACTTATTAATTTGTCCCTACATGATCACTTTTTGTAACTTTTCCAGGATAGTAGTAAATTAGATAATAATTCTAATTTTGTTACAAGTGACAAAAGACACGTAGAAATATATTAGTACTTATATGTCTATTAGTGTATCTCCTAAAATCAAACATAGTGCTTGGCACAAGGATATTGCATGTTTTCTAAATAAATCTTTAATTATATTTTTTGGATACATGATATTTCTATTAGCTTTTGGTCTAGATATTGCATTAAGTATATTAGTTTATTTTTAATGTCAAACCAACCTTGCATTCCTGAAATATACCCACATTCATTGTGAGAAAAGGTATTAAGTGTTAGAATATTATATTTTGTACCTTCTTTAGTTGGTCAGATTCTATGTTTCTATGGATTTATATTTTATATAATTTTTTGAGTGGCCTGTAATTCAAATTCTCATGATAATTACAACTTCATTGTGAACTTTCCATTTATTGATATGTCTTCCCTCCTGAAAATATAATTTTTCTCTAATATAAATACTGTAATTTGATTTTTTGCTTTATATAACTTCCTCCAGTTTTTAATATTTTGAAAACTATTTTACTTATCAAAGTAGCACTGTTGAAAAATGGCACACATAATTGCCAAACATTATTTTTCCAGTCTGTAAAAAGTACTTATTCACATATTATGATAAAATATTAAATTGGTGAAATTTGACCATTTCTAACCTACAAAATAACCACGATTATATATGGCTCATTTAATCAGTTTATGACTGGTGAGAAATTTCAAAGTCTTTTGGGGATAAAACTTTTGGTCCAAAAGTTAGGAATAATTATTTGTATTACATTATATCCAGTCATCCATGGGCTGTTTGAGACAAGTGATAGAACATGCCTGGGAGTACTCTAGGAGTGCAAACAGAATAATTTGAACTTCCAAAGAAGATTAATATAAGATACTATCGAAGACATCAAATATAACATGTTTTACCTAAACAATGTTACTGTCTTCAAATGAAGTTTGAAAAGAACACTAAGTTTTTCTCCAAATTCCACTGTTCATTTGTACTGAGAAAGAAGAAATATGGACCAGTGAAGTTAAACTCTTAGTCATTTAGCAGGTAGAGCCCAGCCACCGCCCCCCCATCCCCTCTCTCCCTTTCTCTCTCACCTGTGCTTCTTCCTAGTCTGCCTGGTACCTCTCCTCAAGGAACCTGAACCATGAACTCTGATTGCTATATAGAGCAGTATCTGCAATTCATGATGAAAAAAAGTACTTATTCTGAGGACTTCAATTCCTCATTTATAAGTTCCTTCTCTACCTTTGCTCAAAGTTACAGCTTATTCATCTTTGAATTCTGGTATAACAGGTTTTTGTGTGCTTTTTTTCTAAGATTTTATTTATTTAATTGACAAAGAGAGAGAGAGAGACAGTGAGAGAGGGAACACAATAAGCAGGGGGAGTGGGAGAGAGAGAAAGCAGGCTTCCCGACGAGCAGGGAGGCCGCCACGGGGCTCGATCCCAGGACCCTGGGATCATGACCTGAGCCAAAGGCAGACGCTTAAGGACTGAGCCACCAGGGTGCCCCTGGTATAACAGTTTTGATTGGAAATCATTCTCCCTCAGAACTCTATAACCATTGCTACCCTGCTTTTAAGTGCCCAGAGTTGCTGTTGAAAAGTCCGATGCCTTTGTTTTTAATCTTATAAATGAAAAATGGTTTTATAAGTTTGGTTGCCTTTTTTTTCCCTCTAAAAGCTTCTAGCATAATATATTTCCCACTACTCTCTTCTGAAGTTTCATAATGATACCTCTTGGAATGTGATTTTTTCATTGTTAAATGGGGTGCTCAGTGGATCCTCTTAATCTGGGCACTCATATTCCTCAATTCAAGAAAAATGTGTTGAATTGTTTCTTTGAAAATTTCTTCCACAAATTTTGATATGCTTCCTTGCCACAATTCAAAATATTCAGAGGTTGGCTCTCATGACTAGTCCATTTATTTTCTTTCTCTAGTGCTCCCCGTTGCTCTCCTCTAGTGCTACTTCCTGCCCTGTAGCCTTCTAATCATTATACACATGCTATATATGTCTCTGTAAAATTTTGCCTTTCTACTTTTAAAAGAAATTTTGGAGAGGTCTTCTCATTCTCTGAGTATTTTCATTTAATGAACATCATGTATTTGTCTTATTGGTGTTATAGTTTCTCATATTGCTCTAAGGATATTAAATTTTAGTGATTTTTGAGGCTTTGCTTAAGTCTGTGGCTATAATAGTAGAACCTTTCCTCTACTGCCTGGAGATCTTTGGCCTCTTAAATTGAGCAGTAAGAAGCTGGTTGTAGATCTCCCTGAGTGGGCAAGTAGAGAGCTTCACTGTAAAACAAAGTTGCTATTCAATTCCTTTGGGTAATTTCCAAGTTTGTATATGTATATTGTGTGTGTATAAATATTAACTGATAGATTTATTAATTTATATAAATCTAAACTTATAAAATAGAAAATGATTAACTTACATACTAATAAATATAAATTATATACACATACATAGGTATACACACGTACATTTGCTTTACAGATGAGGAGAACTCCTCTAATGCTTTGCTAGCTTGAGGAGTCAGAAGGGACAATAATACATTTGGCTACCAAGATTAAAGAGACCAAGTTAGGAGAGGGACTAGTGAATCTTGCCATTCAATGGTTATATTTCCTCTTAAACTTCTACTTGCTTGTACCAGTTTTCAACACTGTTTTGCCTGCAAAGTCTGTAACCGATTATCCCTCTGTTTTTTTGTGTTTTTTTCCTTAACATCTAAAATTGTGTCACTTTTATTTCTTCTTCTAAGAACTTTTTTTATGAGTTTATTGTGTGTGTGTGTATGTATCTGTGTATATATACATATATAGTATTTTAAAAGTAGTGGTAAAGGTAGGTAAGGGAAACAAAAAAACTATTGGGACTACAGCAAAATAAAAAGCTATTGCACAACCAAGGAAACCATCAACAAAACAGAAAGGCAACCAATCGAATGGGAGAAGATATTTGCAAGTGATATATCTGATAAGGGGTTAATATCTAAAATATATAAAGAACTTATACAACTCAATACCAAAAAACAAAGACTCTGATTTAAAAAAATGGTCAGAGAAACTGAATAGACATTTTCTTGAAGAAGATATACAAATGACCAAGACACATGCAAAGAGGTTTAGTAAGTCAAGCAGAGAAAGACAAATATCATATGGTTTCCCTCATATGTGGAGGGCCATAGGGGAAGGGAGGGAAATCGGAAGGGGGAGAAATCAGAGAGGGAGATGAATCATGAGCGACTATGGACCCCAGGGAAACAAACTGAAGGTTTCAGAGGGGAGGGGGTATTAGGGTGATGGGTACTAAGGAGGGCACGTATTGAATTAGCACTGGGTGTTACACGCAAATAATGAATCATGGAACACCACATCAAAAACTAATGATGTACCATACAGTGAGTGGCTAACTGAGCATAATAAAAAAATAAATAAAAATTTAAAAAAGAAAACAGAAAAGAAAAGAGACTTAGCATCACTAATCATCAAGGAAAAGCAAATTAAAACTATGAGATATCACCTCACACTTGTTAGAATGGCTAAAATCAAAAACACAAGAAATAACAAGTGTTGGAGAGGATTTGAAGAAATAGGAACCCTTGTGCTTTGGTGGTGGGAAAGCAAACTGGTGCAGCCACTGTGAAAAACAGTATAGAGGGTCCTCAAAAAGTAAAAAATAGAATTATCACATAATCCAATAATTTCACTATTGGGTATTTCCCCAAAGAATATGAAAACATTAATTCAAAAAGATACATGCACCCCAGTGTTTATTGCAGCATTATTTACAATAGCCAAATTATGGAAGCAACCCAAGTGTTCATCAATAGATGGATAAAGAAGATATTATTCAGCCATCAAAAAGAGTGAAATCTTGTCATTTGCAACAAATGGATGGACCTAGAGGGTACAATGTAAGTGAAACAAATCAGAAGTCAGTCCAAGAAAGATAAATACCATATGATTTCACTTATATGTGGAATTTAGGAAACAAATGAACAAATGTCTCTTTTAAAAGAGACCAAAAAAAAAAAAAACACACACCAGACTCTTACATACAGAGAACAAACTGATGGTTACCAGAGGGGAGGTGGGTGGGGGGATGGGTGACATAGGTGAAGGGGATTAAGAGTATACTTATCACAATGAGCACTGAGTAACATACGGAATTACTGAATCATTATATAAAGAAAAAAAAAAGAGTGGAGGTAAAGAAATATGATCAATTCCCTGCTTGACCAGAATCTCTTTATATCCTTTCATATTTAAGCTTTTAATTTTACTATAAAAACCTAGAGCTGTGTTGTTCTAACTTACTGGAGGGTTTGACTTTAACAGGATTATTTATTTCATATGTAAGAGGTATCAATATTAATATATTTGGTTTGACTCCTGTTATTCTATTCTTTTTTCAAGATATTTTGTTAACTCCATTGTTTGTGCCATCAGGGTTATACTTACTTGTATCATCTAGTACATTGCAAACTATTGTCTATTTTTAATCTTATTAATATTTATATTTACATCTTTAAAAGCACCTATTTTAAAAAATTCATAGCCATGAGAGTAACAGTAGTTTGTTTAGTCCCATCTTTTTAGACAAGGAAATTAGCTCAGTTTTACTTCCCTTCACTACCATCCTCTCCTCACATTTGGGCCAGTATAAATAAGGGTTAAATATGAATTATTATGTTAATATAATAAATCTTCACTCTTAAAAATGATTTTTGTACTTTATTTTATATAGATTTAATGTTCATGGACATTCCACGAAAACCATCACTCCCTTATTCTTGACAGGTTAATTTTGTTTTTTTTTTTTTCCTTTCATTTTGGTGTTGTATATTCAATGAAAAGTTTCAGGAATAATATTGAATAATATAATGCCTAACATATTTGAGAAAACTATTTTCTTACCTTCACACATAAGCCACAGCACTGGATGTTAGATTCTTGATTCACATCCACTGCTCCATTTTCTTCAGGCATTTAGTTTGTAGATGAGAAATCAGAGCCAGTTGGAATTTTCCTTCTACTTTATAAACAGTGTGGTTTTATTTTGTTTTTGTTTTCAACCTGCCTAGAGAAATCTTTTCTGTCAGAAAGTGGGGGATAATTTTTTGTAGTATGATACTTTAAAGTTTTTGCTGAGATATGTCTATAAGTATTCCTATTTCAATTAATTCACATGGAATTGTAATCTTTCACACACCTTCCTCTTTGTGCGATCTTGGGGACTCAATTTTTTTAAAAGTCAGACAGTCAAAGGCATTTTTGGGTAAATTCATGAATTGATTTGGCAATAAAATTAATTTGAAGTCTGAGTAGATTCCCGACTAGTTTCCAGTGAATTCCATGTCCACTAAAGAAACTAAAACTCCTTTCTGAGACAATGCTTAAGTCAAATTTATTTGCTATTTTCCTCTATGTCCTATTTTTCCTCAACTTAATGGTCAACTAGCAAAACTAAATCTATATAAAATAAAGTTTAAAGATCATTTCAGGATACCTAAAAAAAAAGATGAGAAATTGACACTGTTAACCTGATTTTTGCCACAGGCTCAGTCATTTTGTACATCAGAGAAACCTTACCTGGGCCTTGGCCCTTGAGATTTTAAAAAATCTTATCTGTTACTTTTGGGATAATAATTTTTGCCACCATTTGGGCCCTAGTTTCTGGATTTTCTCTATTCATTTTCAATTTTTCTTGTAAATAACAAATTCTTTCATGAATTTATCTCTTTCTTGCAATATTTTTCAAAAAGCAAGAGTGAAAGCCAACACATTGACTCCTCCCAATCACAGTCCCTGTCCCTAGGTCTATAGGATCCGTAGGTACTTGATGTGTCTTCCAAGTGTCACAGGTAACACTTGTTTTACCAAATGTCTTACATCACATAGGTCTCCATCTTTCACATGATTAATATCAGTGTCCTTACCATGTGTTCCTTGACTACTAAACCAGTGCCACATAATTCAATGTTTGGTTTGGCAACATCTTATATCAACATACAAATGGCTATATCACTTTATATTTTTTTTAAAGATTTTATTTATTTATTTCAGAGAGAGAGAGAGAATGAGAGATAGAAAGCACGAGAGGGAAGAGGGTCAGAGGGAGAAGCAGACTCCCTGCTGAGCAGAAAGCCCGATGTGGGACTCGATCCCGGGACTCCAGGATCATGACCCGAGCTGAAGGCAGTCGCCTAACCAACTGAGCCACCCAGGTGCCCCTCACTTTATATTTTTTCACATTTTTTTTATTTTATCATGTTATGTTAGTCACCATACATTACATCATTAGTTTTTGATGTAGTGTTCCATGATTCATTGTTTGCGTATAACACCCAGTGCTCCGTGCAGTACGTGCCCTCCTTAATACCCATCACCGGGCTAACCCATCCCCCCACCCCCTCCCCTCTAGAACCCTCAGTTTGTTTCTCAGAGTCCATAGTCTCTCATGGTTTGTCTCCCCCTCCGATTTCTCCCCCTTCATTTTTCCTTTCCTACTATCTTCTTTTTTTTAACATATAATGTATTATTTGTTTCAGAGGTACAGATCTGTGATTCAACAGTCTTGCACAATTCACAGTGCTCACCATAGCACATACCCTCCCCACTGTCTATCACCCAGCCACCCCATCCCTCCCACCCCCCACCACTCCAGCAACCCTCAGTTTCTTTCCTGAGATTAAGAATTCCTCATACCACTTTAGGTAATAACTCTTTGAAGCCACAAACCCCAAAGCTCAGCATTTTTATACCACAGAATTTTATTTCTCAATCATTTAAAGTTTGCCAGAGATTTTCCTTATTATCCAAATGATAATATAGGGATTCAGTTTCCTTTCGTCTTTACCTCAAGCTTTTGTTTTTTTGTTTTGTTTTGTTTTTCTTTTTAAAGATTTTATTTATTTGAAAGTGAGAGAGAGCACAAGCTGGGGGAGAGGCAGAGGGAGAGGGAGAGGCAGACTCCCCACTGAACAAGGAGCCTGATGTGGGGCTTGATCCCAGGGTCCTGGGATCATGACCTGAGCTGAAGGCAGATGCCCAACCAACTAAGCCACCCAGGTGCCCTGCCTCAAGCTTTTGGAGAGGGGAAAGTGTATAAAGAATTCTGTATAGGAGGGTTCTTGTCATTTGTTTTTTATTGTAGTAAAAACACTTATATGTGATCTACGCTCTTAAATTTTTAAGTGTACAATACAGTATTGTCAACTACAGTCACGATGTTGTACAGCACATCTCTATAACCAATTCGTCTGGCATAACTGAAACTTTATGCTCACTGAACTCTCTCCATTTCCCTCTTCCCTCAGCCCCTAGCAGCAATCATTCCACTCTCTGCTTCTATGAGCTTATTTTACATATCTTGTATAAGTAGAATCATGTGATATTTGTCCTTCTGTTTTATTATTTCATTTAGCATAATGTGCAGGTTCATCCATGTAGTTGCATATGGCAGGATATCCTTGTTTTAAGCTGAATGACTTTTGTGTAACTAAAATATATTCTTTAACCATTCATCTGCTGATGGACATTTAGTCATTTTCATATCTTGGTTAATTGACTAATGATGCAATGAACATGACAGTGCAAATATCTTTTAGGGATCCTGACTTCAGTTCTTTAGATATATACCCAGAAGTAGGATTGATAGATTATAGGGTAGCTCTATTTTGAATTTTTTGAGGAACTTCCATACTATTTTTCATAGTGGCTGTACCATTTTGCATTCCTACCAAGAATGCATAATTGTTCTACTTTCCGCATATCCTCTCCAATACTTTTTTTTGTTTTTAAATAATGGTCATCCTAAGAGGTGTTCGCCTGATGATTAGTGACATGGAGCATCTTTCAGGTATTTGTTGGCCATTTGTCCGGATTAAAAATTTACACATAAGACCTGAAACTGTAAAACTCCTAGAAAAAAGCGTAATGAATAAGCTTCCTGATATTTTTCTTATCAATGACTTTTTGGATATGACACCAAAAGCACAGGCAACAAGAGCAAAAATAGACAAATGGGACTATATTGAACTAAAAATCTGCATCACACAAGAAATGATCAACCTATAGAAGAAAGTGTTTGCAAGTCTGATATGTGATAAGCAGTTAATATAAAAAATAATATGAGAACTTCTATAACTGAATGTCACCAATAGCCCAATTTAAAAACGGGTAAAAAAACTTAAATAATCGTTTCTTCAAAAAAGATATATGAATGGTCAACTGGTATATGAAAGTTGGCTCAACATCACTAATCATTAGGAAATTTCATAGGAGGAAGAATTTTATGTCTCAGACATGGAAACATTCCACATTATGTCAGTTCAGATTTTGCTGGCTAGAATTCAGTCACAGGGCCACTTCTCTCTGCAAAGGAAACTGAGAAATGTGGACTAATATGTGCCCGGAAAGAAGAAGAAACAGGTGTGGTGAGCAATTTGCCAGTCTTTCATACTAAATATCACCACAACCTACCTCAGCTTCTACTTCACCTCCTTCATAGAAGAGCAGAATTGGGGGTTTTGAATCACCAAGATGGATCACTGCCGCCCCTTTGTGGCTCCTTGAGGCCATAATCATTTCTGGTCAGACTATTTTCTGACCTTGTGTAGGAGGAATTAGACCTTCAGTTTCTGACCCCACCAGGAGGCCAACCGAGACCTTGTTAGGTGTAACAAGAAGTTAGACTGAAGCAGACACACATGCATACTTGTCCTAAAGTTTTGCTCTTTGCTTTGTATTAGGCAGTTCTCTAAGACCATCAGACAGGGACAAAAACACAATTAAGACAACTAAAAAATCAGTTATTAGTTTTCTGTAGTTAAGGCAAAATCCTGACTGGGGAGAAGTCGTAAGATGTGCAGAGAACCCAACGAGGATCAGACACAGACAAGCCAAATGGTGTAAGACAAATTGTCCTGACATAGATTTCAGAATCAGAGGCATTTTCATTTTTAATCCAGCAACTTGGGACTTCCTAATCAACCCACTCACTTCCTAGAAGGCCCACAATCTACAGGGTTCTGGAAATCATCAAAGATTTATGAGAAAACGGAAAGTATATAAGAGATACATCGTTCAAAAAAAAAAGAGATACATCGTTCATCACTCATGTCTTTATTCAGGGAAAAAGAGAAATATAAATTCAAACCCAGATTTGTTTGCTGCTACGGCTGTAAGAACCATCCTGTTTACCAAGCAACAAGCTTCCCGGTGGCCACTTGGCCAGGAAAACTGGGTCAGCTTCTCTGATGAAGTATCTCTGCTAGAGCATTACTGCTTTCGGTAATGACTTTCTTTTATAAGATGTATATGTTTTTGAGTCTCACTTTCCCTCAGGTGACTCACACCCTCCAGTTTGGGGGTTGAAAAGAACCGTTAGAATCTTTGTTTTTATACAGGTTCCCTTTCAGCCACTGCTAAATTATAGGCAGTCTGTGGAAATAAAAAACCAATTAAGTTTATACCTATCATCTAAAATATCATCTAAAGATTTCTAATCAGCTTAAGATTTCTAATCAGATCCTCAATCAAAAGTTGAAAAATCAGCTCTCCCCTACACGAAATCAGTCTCAGTTTCATTAAGATTTGGTTATCCCTATATCTCTGCTGATGACACATTTGATGGTATTGGCTCTCTAATGGATTTAAAACATCATAGAGCCAGGGTGTGATGTTAAATGTTGACAATTTTAAAGGACATGGCTAGAGGCAATTTGGCTATTTTTGCTGTTAAATTTTCAGTCCTGACACTGCTTAGTTATTCCAATTGATCACTTCACAATTAATCATGAAGACGGGCTAAAAGATCAAATCAATAAGTCTCAGCCACACAGGGTACATCAAGGAGATATGAGTCTGCCTTAACTTCCTTCTCAGCACAACTTGTATAGCACTACTCACCTAGTAGACACCTAATAAATGTTGATGATGCTGATGGTCACAGTTTGAAACATAGAAGCACAATGGGCAGAAACCAAATTTTCAGTCAGGCCAACATATTCTGCCTTTTAAAACAGGAATGTCATTTTTCTTGTCTCTGAATTTGCTTTCACCCTCAAAGTCAGGATGCCACAGAATTAGCATAACCATCAACACTATTCAGCACTTACTCACAGAACAGTTTTAGATGTATTTGTAAGTTAAAATGAATTTCCAACATGCTGAGCCATGTGATCTGTCATATTAATCTTGATGTCAGGTGTCTAAACTTTCTCTGTGAGAAAGTATTTACAGAGCTTTTGCTAAAGAAGTCATAAAGAACTTATGTGGGAGATGATTGTTATTTAAGTTAGTGAATTATAACTATTGTGAACTTTTTAATAAAAACACCTACACTGATTTGTTCACATTTGGGATTAAAGTAATTATTTCCAAATTTCATTTTCTCTAATCATATAGTTGCTTGTTGCGGAAACATGGCAAGCTGTCAAGAGTGGAATGTCTTTTTCTAATTCTGACTTAATAGTATAATTTTTCCCTTCAAGATAGGCAGCAAAAATATCCACAGGAGCTATAATTGGCTAGGAAATAAGACAATTGCCTCAGGCAATTGAGGTGAAATAGGTTGACTGTTGAATTGTTAAGATCCTATTTTTTGTTGTTAGCTCTTGTCCCTCGAGCTTACCCCATCTGCACGGGTGAGGTTAATCAGCAGTCCCATAGTATGAAGCTCCATGGTACTCTGAACTTGCACTTAAGCTCAGTTGCTTACTGTATAAACTTGGAAAAGGACCTTACTGCTCTAAGCATCAGTTTCCTCATCTGCAAACTAAGGATAACACCATCTTCTTTACTGAGTTGGCTAAAAAGAATTCAATATAGTGTATATAATATGGCTGGCAGGAAATAAATGGCAGTAATTATTATGATGCCTTGCCATATTCTGGGAACTAACAATTTACCTAATTTGAATTGCATAGCAAAAGAACCCCACCCTCTCCCAGAGTATGACCACGTTTATTCCATGTCAAACTATTAAATGTCAATTTGAAGCCCAGAGAAAAATGTTATAGCCAACTATCAACTCCAAAAGCAGAGGTTGATAATGGAAGTGCTGACAAATCTTTTGATGTTTTTGGGAACGTAACAGGCTTCTTAAGGACCTGGAATTGCAAGGTAAGCTGTTTATTCTTTTCTGCTAAGGAGGCAATTACGCAGGCCTGTTGGAGAAGTTTATAATATGATTAAACAGTCAACATTAAATCAAATGGTGATTGAATACCCAAGAGATAGTTCACCCTCACAGCACTTCTGAATTACTGATTTGTATTTTCAAATGCCTTTGCATTGGACACTGGATAAAAGCCATTGTTTATAAGACTGTTAAAATGAAAGTGGGTTGATGGAAGGATGACTTTCAAAAAAACATTCTAATTTTAATATTTACTAAATGAGACAAGTTGCTTCTATTTTCATTTAAAAGAAAAAAATCTTTAAAATAACTACATTCTAGATTGACTGGTCCAGACCATCTACTCCATGTTTGCTCCTGTTAATTTGCATCAGATTTCTATTTGATACACTGTAAAGCAATTCATGCTAACCCATGTAGCTAACAAAGATTATACTTTAAATCTGCATAATAATACAATTTGTAATTTATTTCTAATATGCTACATATTAGTACTTTTACAAAACACTAAAATATATTAGCTATGTTGTAGAGAAAGATTCTACTTATTAAACCTAGAAAATAAAATGGTGGCATTTACTAGTCTGTAAATAACATGATTTTTATATTTAACATCTGAAATGATTTATTTACTATCACTGTGTCTGCATGGAATACAAATCTACAGTCTTCAATCTTCTGATATTCATTAAAACTAAATACTAACCTCTTTGTCAGTGAATTTACACTGACAATTTTTTTTATAAAAGTGTAAGGCAAAGTGCATTCTACTCAAAAACAGATGTGCTCAATGCAATAATTATATACAATTATTATATAGATGAACTAAGCCTCAATATAGCTACTATCAATTGGAAGTAAATAAAGATCAAATAAAACACAATGGGAGAATACTCCAAGTTTTCCTTAAATGTTTAAAATTCTGATTATGATACAATTATTTTTGAAAATAAAATAACTCTAGGTAGAGGACATTTACTTAATAGGTAACACAAAGTAGTGGTTAAAAGCATGGAATATTATATTACCTGATTCAAATTCCTGCTTTTTCCCAACTAGCTTTGTAATGTTTGTTACTTTACCTAAACTATACAGGCATTGCTTTTCTCATTTGTTTATTTTGAGGATTGAAGGAGTTAATATATGTAAAGTTCTTCAAACCATTACCTGGAAAAGAATGGCGATGCTGAATTTTTAGATGTATGTGTATATGATTTATCCATTTGGAAAGTCTAGGTTGTGTGGGGTTCACTTTCCAGAAATTTCAGATAGTGTCTCATATTCATTTTTTTTTAAAGATTTTATCTGAGAAAGAGAGAGAGTGCATGCAAGAGGGGGAGGCACAGAGGTAAGGGAGAAACAGACTCTCCACTGAGCAGGGAGACCACCGACATGGAGCTCAATTCCAGGACCCCGAGATCATGACCTGAGCCGAAGGTAGACACTTAGCCGACTAAGCCACCCAGGCACACCAATGTCTCATACTTTTTTCTTTCTTTCTTTTTAAATTTTATTTATTTGACAGAGAGAGCACAAGTGGGGAGGAGGGGTAGAAGGAGAAGCAGGCTCCCCACAGAGCAGGGAGCCCAATGTGGGGCTCCATCCCCAGGACCCTGGGATCATGACCTGAGCCGAGAGCAGGCGCTTAACCGACTGAGCCACCCAGGCGCCCCAAGTGTCTCATATTCTTAATAGACACTAGTAACTCAGGCTCACTTCCTCTGTAGTAGGTATGATCCAGAAAAGTAGTTTTTTATACCAAATCTTACTTTATTTTGAAAAACGAGCTCTGAACTAGTAGGCATTGGAGTAGTGGCCCTCAAAGTTTAGTATACATCAGAATCAGGTTGATTACTTGTGAAAACACAGATGTCTGAACTTCACCACCAGAGATTCTAATTCTGGGTTCTAGGTAAGACCTCAGAAGTAGCATTTTTTCACAAGTTCCCAAGTGATGCTTTAGGTACCACATTTTCAGAACCACTGGCCAAGAAGAAGGAGCCATTGGAATATAGAATATATTATTTTTTTTTATTTCTTTAAATAGGAAAGAAATTTCATTAATGCAATTTGTGCTAACACTTGACTGGTTAGTGGATAAAGGATATAAATGGTATTACAGAAGAACAGAATGCTCACATAGGAAAGAAATTTATTCCAATGACTTGGATTCTACTTCTTAACAAGTCCCTGTTGGCAAGTCAATATGGTCTGTAAACATCTTTAACCGTATTCGGTTAGATAAAATGCTCAGTGTTTTTGTAGCAGAAGATAACTAATGGAGAACTGTTGGATAAATGACTGGGGGTCAAGGATATATTATAGTCTTTCACTGACAGGCTAATAATATTACACTTCAAACTTAAGCAGGGAGCAGCCAAATCTCCCTGCTTCCAGGATGTTTGACTAGAGGAGTGTCCTCTAAGTAGTGTTTCAGGAAGATTAATTTTGTGGTAGAATTGAAAGGAATAGTGATAAATTTAGGCTGGGAAAGAGGCTAGGCTCATAGAACTCTTGTGAATGGTGGCAGAAATAAAAGGAGAAAGAGCAGCATGTGGAGGAAGTATTTTAATGGGCTTTATATTGGATTAAGTTTCTGATTCTAAATCAACGTGGCTTGGCTTCAAGGGTAGCATTTTTTCTTCCCCTGAGTCAACCTGGAAGCAAAAATCAGCACTGGTCTTCATGTCACAAATAAAAATCCACTCTATCAGGCATTTTTCCAACCAGGATTTCTGGTCTCCAAAATCCCCTTCAGAAATCTCTGTCCATTTCTCCCTTCAGCTTTCAAGCCCTCTCTATTCTTCCCTCTCCACTCTCCTACCTACCGCACCTCATGTGAAACTGACAGTAGAAGGAAGCAGGGTCAAGACAAATGTTAGGTAACTGTTATTTCTTCTTGGCTGTTTTATCTTACTTGAACAGTAGAGAACAAGGATGCACTTAATTTGGAACAAGGGAAGGGAAGAAAAATTGAAGGTAAATGAAGAGAAAGAAGAGCATTTTGAGAGAGCTCACTCCAGGGCACATTCTCATTGCTTCTTCTTTGTCATCTTACTTCAAAATATGAAGGCAAAACTCTGAGCACAGGTGAAAGGATAAAGTCTGGAATTGGGGATGGAAAAGGACAGAAATCTGGGCTACAGCGAGGAGAGAGAATAGTGCTGACCAGGGGTACCTGGTACTACCTACCCACAACTTGGCCAGTTTGCGGGAGGACAGAGGGAAGTTAAGGAGTAAGCAAGATCACTAATTGTCTTGCTTTGTCCAGGGCACTCTGGCTGTTGTCAAAATGGTAGAAGCAGTTTCATTATGTAATACCATTTTAAACACATTATTTCTGTTGAACACAGCAAGTCAAAGATGGAATGATGCAGCCGCATTGATTCTTTAGTTTATAAAAGCTAAGGTGTATCAGGTAATGTATTACACATTTGGCACTAAGCTGCCTTTGTTGCTGATAAACAATATGAAGCCAAAGTGCAAAAACAAACATTTAAAAGCAGAAAGCTAAGAGGAAGTCACTAGATCACAATGCTCTGCAAAGAGAAGTTAAAGTAACACCAAAGCTAGTGCATCCATAGATGTTAAGCATTTAATTGGAGAAATCTAGTCTCCCTAAATTTTGGGCATCATTTTATAATGAGCACAGCAGC